>NC_056749.1:615004668-615059668 GCF_019279795.1 Protopterus annectens
GACATGTAAAGATGTATCCTGGTCATAGATGGAACAACACCAGAGTGCATTTGATGTCTTGAAACAGAGAACTGACAGTTCACCAACTCTAATACTATGATGTTCACAAACCAGTTACTCTTTCCTGTGATGCTTCGAAATTTGGTCTTGGTGCAGTCATTTTTTAAGAGGGTCAACCTGTTGCCTATGTGTCCAGATCTCTAACCCAAACTGAAATGCAGTATATTCAGATAAAGAACTCTTGGCAATCATGTTTGCATGTTCAAAGTTCCATGATTATGTTTATGGTAGACCTATCCAGATCAAAACAGACCACCAACCTCTAGTTACTATTTTGAGAAAGCCTATGCATAGAGCTCCAGGCAGATTGCAATGTATGATGTTAAGATTGCAGAAGTACAATTTCAATCTTGTCTACAGAAAAGGCAAACATCTTTATCTTGCTAATACATTATCCAGACTGCCCAGAAAAAACACTGAACAGAATGAAAAATCAGGTTGCTCATCTGGTTGTTGATTTTGAAGTCATGGAAGTGAGAAATTTTTCTACCACACAGCTGGAGAGTCTGTTTCACAGAAGTTCAAATACATTATCAATCAAGGATGGCCATCAAAGCAATCTAGTTTACTTCAAGAAGTGCAACCTTATTTTCCTTACAGAGATGAGCTTTTGCCTGACAATGGTATCTTCATGAAAGGTCCAAAAGTCATTGTTCCAAAGTCCTTGCAACAAGAGTATATTAGTATCTTGCATCATGGCTACCCAACAACTGATTCTATCAAAAGAAGGGCAAGAGAGCCAGTATTTTGGCCTTCTATGTCACAAGACATTGAGAGAGTACTTTCATTTTGTTCTGTATGTAATAGTACAAAGCCACATCAAGAGAAAAAAACACTTCACATAAACTAGATTCTTGAACTACCTTTGTCGACAGCAGCCACTGACATTTTCAAATGGAAAGGTCAACATTACTTGGTGTTAGTAGACTCTTATTGCACTTCATTCGAGATTGACCTACTTCCTACCCTTGCGTCCAGTACTGTCATTTATAAGAAGAAGCATAATTTTGCAGTCCATGGTAGTCCACACAAAAGATTCGCTGAAGAGTGGGACTTTATCCATGTTACAAGTAGTCTTGAGTACCCATAGTCAAATGGTTTGGCAGAACGTGCAGTTCAAAGTGCGAAACAGTTGCTAGAGAAGTTGAAATGAGACAGTTGTGATATGTTCCTGAATCTCTTGAATCTCAGAAATATCCCTCATGATAAGCATCTTGGTTCACCTGCCCAGAGACTGTCGAGACAGACCAGAACCACATTACCAGTAAGCAGGTGTCCAAGCCTGTACCACAGCACCTACCTGTGAGAAAGACTATCTCAGAGTGAGTTATCCACCATTCAATTTCCAGAGGATGTTCCAGTAAATATCCCTGTTCCTGAGATGAATTCTGAAATTCCTGATATAAGTTGTTCACCAAAGAATGTCCCTGTTGCTAAACCCAGTTCTGATTACTATATTACTAGGACAGGTTGCATTTCAAGACCATGTTACAGATACATAGCAACTTGGGCATGAACATTGTGTTTGTTTCTAATGTCTATATTATTGCATGTCTTATTCTAATGTCATTTCATTGAGGGTAATCTATTTAAGAGGGAGGATGTAGACCAATATGTATGTATGCCTTTAAGAAGCCTTCTAGGGGCTTGCACAAATGTATAAATACCGAGCACATGTGAGCCTGACTGCCATTTTGTATTTAGCTGTTGAGATGTAAGCATGTATGTCTGTGTAGTCTGTCAGTTAATTGGTTTGTTTATATTTTGTAATGTTGCTATCCATTCTGATGTGTTTCTATGTAATAAAGCACATAAAATACCCCAACTGTTCATCATTTATACTAGAGAGGGAAGAGCAACTCAACCTATTTACCTGTATTTTAGAACATTGTATATTCCTAACTTTACTGACTTTATTTTGTTAACCAGGAACCAGCAATGCCTCTTCACACTGAAATTATAAAAAACAGAGCAAAGAATACAAGCACCCAACACTTGGCATACCTATAACAAATGCAAGTGCAAAAATTAAGTGCTTTTAACCCTGGAAAAATGGGACTTCTTCAGAATAAAATACCTTGTGACATCACTCTGAGACTCCTCCCTACTAATTCAAAAATTGAAAAAATCTCATTAATTCATTACGTTTTAACCCTTTCATGTCAAAATCTTAACAGCAAGTCACAAATTCAATCAGTATGTTGTACTGACCATGCTGTGAAGAACTCTCCAACACCCTGCTTGAATTGCAAAGAAGTCTCCACTACCCATCTTAAGTGTACCCAAGCCACATCTGCCTCCTGCATATGTTGAACTTACATTAATGTATGTTCTACTCTATAATTTTTGCCTTTAATACCAAATCTTCATTGTCATTGAGCTGAATGTAAGCAGACCATCAACCCGACCCCCCTAGCTATACCGCTTTTCTGCGTGTTTGTTGTCCGTTCTATTTAGTGTACAGTCCCTCCTTGCATCTCCAACTGCTGTTTTTCTTTCACCTTTCTTGCCAGTCTAGCATTTTCACCTCTAATTATTCTACTCATCAGCCTTCTCCTTCTCTTCTCACTTGAGCCCCCCCCCTTTTCATTTTGCTGCTTTACTTTATTATTCTCAGTCTTCTGGACGTCCCTTCCTTTTTGAATAGTTGCTCACTAACACTCCTCTTTTCTAGGTCTGTAAAGCCACACCCCTATATTTTTACGATTTCTCTAGGGTTTTTCTACCTTTCTCTCTCTACGTTTTTCACTGCCTCCCATTTCTTTTCTTCATTGTAACTCTCACTATATTCTGTGTATATATAGGTGAAGAAGATTCTAATCCCCTGCTTGAATTGCTAGGAAGTCTCCACTACACATCTTAACTGTACCTAATCCTAGCTCTGCCTCCACCATATGTTCACCTCACATTAATGTATGTTCTACTCTTGTCTTTAATACTGAACCTTCATTGTCTTTGAGTTGAAAGTAAGCACACCACCAACCCATCTCCCCCCCTAGCTATACCCCTTGCTCTGTGTTTATTGTCCACTCTGTTTTTTTCTTTCATCTTTCCCCAGTCTACTATTCCATCCTCTAATTATTCTGCTATCCCCAGCCTTCTCCTTCTCCTGTCACTTGACTCTCCCACTTCTTTTTCATTTTACCACCTTACAGACTTTATTATTGTCAGTCTTCCAGACATCCCCTCCTTTTAGAATAGTCGCTAACTAACACTTCCCTTTTCTAGGTTATTAAAGCCATTCCCTCTATTTTTACCATTTCTCTAGGTTTTTTTCTACCTTTTTCTCTTCCTCCTGTTTCTTTTCTTCATTGTAACTCTCACTATATTCCAGGAAACGTTTCCTTGACTAAAGAAACACAGCATAGTTGGAATTTCCCTTGTATACAATACTTAAATTTTCATTGATTGTTTTCTTTTGTTACTGTCTTCCAGCCAGTCCTGACCTGGGCCAACCCACTCCACTTGCCCTCATGCTGGGGCTCACTCTGCTCCCCTACCCTACCCTCAGTGTCACCCGCATACACTACACTTATACTCAATCCCCATTTACCACACCCCCAATCCCCACCATCATTCTTCTAAACCCCTCCAATCAACTTCTACATCCTCAGAACACTAATCTGCCTTACCATATTTTAGATCTTTTAACAGTTGCTAACTCCCACCACACCACTGCATATTCAGGTAATTCTCACTGTAACTTGATTTCTCACCTTAATCTGCCACAATATGTTTCAAGCCTGAATTATTCCAGCAGCTTCTTTCCTATCCTCCTTTTCACACCTATTCTTATCCTCACCTCCCATGCTTCCTCATATGAATGCTCCCTCTCATACAGACACCCCTCTGCAACTAAAACCCACTACCAAACAAATCACTGTACCACCTACTCATACCCAATAACCTCATCTCTTTTTCATCTTTCAGATACTGCCCTGCTTAAACCTAAGATATTCCAACTACCGACAGTTACACGTAAATCTAAACTAAAAACCTTTCCTCAATACTTTTGACATAACTCTCTCAAATTACTAATCTTAAACTTATTATTATCAGGTGAGATCCATCCCAACCCTGGACTAAGCCACAACTCCTCTCTCTCTCTGTCCATCCCTCTAAACCCCTCCTCCAGTAGTACCTCACAGGTCCCGCCATCCTGCCCCACCAAAAACCTATCTATTCTATCCATGAACCTCCAAAGTGTCATGAACAAAATCTCCCATTTCACACCTGGATCTCCCAACAGACTACTGACATTCTCACCTTCTCTGAAACTTGACTTAAACTATACATATTTGACTCTGAGTTTCTCCCCCCTGGCTATAACATCTTCCGGCAAGATAGACTTATGAAAAAGGTGTTGGTGTCACAATTCTGTACTCAAATCAGTTGACCTTCCACCTTATATCTACTACTGTTCCCAACTTTCACCCAGCTGAAGTACTCATTGTTACTTGTAAACTGAATAATCATGAGAAATTAGCAATTTTTTCCATTTACATCCCTCCAGGAAACAACATCCCTACCTTAGAGCTCTTTCTCTCCTAGATCTCCCAGACTATCTCATAAGAAACTGTTATCTTGGGTGATGTAAACATTGATTGGTACATCCTTAATACTGATTCCTCTAACACCTCCATAAACCTCTATGGCTTCTGTCAGCTAATCTCTGCCCCTACTCATCTAAATAAACACAGCAACTTAGCTTCCACACATGACTGGGTCCTTACCTCCAAACCTAACTCCCATCACAACCCCTCTACCCTACCTGACATCGTAAGTGACCATTCACCCCAACTACATAAAACCCAGCAATATGAAGACTGACGTAAGCTCTCAAACTTTAACCCAGACACTTTCAGCCACTCTCTGTCTATAATTAACCAATCCTTCCTCTACGATCTCCCCCTAGAAGAAGCTGTCTTTGCCTTTAACAACACCTTTTAGACACACTTAATTCCCTGGCCCCCACGAGGAAAATAAGAGTCAAAACCCATTTTGCTCTCTGTTTACCACAAACCACCTGTTCACTAATGAATAAGAGAGATAGTGCACGAAAAAAAATACTTCCACCAATCTACAAAACTATAGAGAGCTTCACAACTTAATGAAAAAAAGGTCACTCTGGACAAGAAAATTTATTTCCAGAAACCACTACGTAATCCTCACTCTAACCCCTAAAATTTCTGGCAGTCAGTAAAAAGTTACTGCATCCTGGAAACCCCTTCTCACCCAACCCATGCCCAGATAGCTCTCCCACTGATACTGATACCTTTCTTAATACATACTTCATTGACTCTATTCGCAATATAACCAAAAATGACACCATTACCTATCCCACCCCACCCCATCAACTCCTCCCCTCTTTCTCTCTTAAACCCATCCTGACAGTTTACATCATCACTTCATAGCAAACTTAAAACATGCTCTCCTTCAGCTGATAGCCTTACTACCCAATTCCTAAAACTTGCTGCCAGTTCTATCACCTACCCCATATCCATCCTAATCAATAGGTCACTCAGGGAAAACATTGTGCCTGAAATCTGGCAAAAAATCCTATGTCATACCCCTGTATAAAGGTGACAAGTCAAACAGCCCCTCTAATTTCTGGCCTTTTGCCATCCATATTATCCACCCTTTCAAAAATATTTGAAAAATGTGTACATAAACAGCTGCTTTATTACCTACGGCCAGAAAATATCCTTACCCCTACATAACATGGTTTCTTCCCTAAACATACTACAGCTACTGCCCTCATATCTTTCACTAACCCAATCACAAAATCTCATGACAACAACAAGCTAATCTGTCTGTTTCTAGACATCTCCAAAGTCTTCAACACTGTTTCCCACCAACTTCTAACAAAACTAGCTGCCCTCAGTCTCTCCAACTCTGCTCTTTCTTGGTTTTTCAGTTATCTCTCAAGCAGATACCAGGCAGTTAAATGCCAATCAAACTTCTGTATCTCCATTCTCACCTGTACAAACTGGGGTACCCCAAGGTTCCATCCTTGGATCCCTCTTATTCAATATCTTTACTAATGACCTATACTCTTCGTGTCCACTCTCCTCTGTCATACAATACGCTGAATATTCCACAATCATCTCTTACTCAGACAGTATCACTCACCTTCACACCCTCACCCAACAGTCTCTCCACTTTGTTGAAAAATGGTTAACTTCCAGTCAATTGCTACTCAACCAAATTAAACTACATTTCTATTATTCCTCTTTAAAACCCTCCAACATCATAAAGATACATGTACTTACTATCATCACTGTTGAACCTCACACTAAATTGCTAGGAGTTATTATCGATGATCAACTAAAGTTTGATCTCCATATTCAACAATGCATTAAAAAGACACATCAAAAGCTTTTTATGCCTGCTATATAGGCATAAAAATTCCTCACAAATGCTTCCAGGCTCTCTCTTGCTCAAGCATTCATTCTCCACACCTTACTCTATGCAGCCCCCATTCTCACTAACATCCATGCTAATCTTCTGTTTAAACTGAAACTCACTTATAACAAAATCTACAGATTCATTGCCAACCAACCCTACTGCCCTCACCACTGCCTAGCCTTGAAAAACCTACAGTGGCTGGAATTTCATCATCAAGTCCTAATACCACAGCTTCTCCTGACCCATTCCATCTTACATGAACTCTCATCCTGCCCCTTCCTCTCTCTTCCCTCATCCAGCACTATACTCCCAACCGGGATCTCCATAGCTCCCAATAGCATTTTCTACAAGGGTATGCACCCAAGAAAAACATTGGAAAACTTCTCTAGAGCTGTTCAGTGTCTACCACTCAGAGTAAAGTTCCCCTAAGTGTTGGCTGATCTCTAACCTAAACGCTTTAAAAACAATGCTAAAAGGCACTCTCCGTCTGTCTTGATCATGTTTATCTTGATCATGTTTATGACCCAACTTAATTTCTACCCCCCTTCTCTAACATCTACTATAGCAACCTTTTCTGCCTTCACTACCTGAGATTATACTACAAAAAGCCTACAAATAGACAGTACGTCTTACAACATCCAGTGATCCAGTCCTTTGGAAACTGTTTTTTTACTTTGGTCTATTATCTTATATTTTTATATTTATAATTATAATTTTATCATGTTTTTGTCTTTTTACATTTGTCAAAATGATAAATACACTGCTTATTAATAAAGAAAATACAGTACTCTAAGATGAACAATATTTACTAACCTTTTAGCTTTCAATAGCATGGTTGTAACTTTCATTCTGCCTTTTTACATATTATAATCTTATAAGTACTATGTTTAACCTTCAAACGCTGATATTTTTATACTTCTATTAATTGTGCTATTTTTTGAGATTTTCTCCTCGGGTCTTCACTGAAAAATACAACTTACCCAGTCAGACTAACCCAGTTAACAAATGTCAAATAAATAAATAATAAATGATTACAATTCTATATAAAACTCAATAGTTAAAATAGTAAAAATATTAAAAAGTAAACACTGTGTCTTAAATACAGTCCTGATATTGCACGCAACCCACTTACTTAACAGGCCAACTGTACCTTCAATACATAACCTATGAAGTTAATTCATTGAGGCCAAAATTGGTTGAAGAATTTGTTTTTAACTGACATTTGAGCCTCTTCATTTCTAATCAGTTGTTCTACTCACCCCCAATATCACGTTCAACACTGTCATCAATATAAAATTTAAAACTGTGGCTGTCATATAACTTAATATGTTTAAACCGGCATTTCCTTTATTTTGTTACACTTCCACTGGCCAGATCTGATAAAGGTCCATTACAATAAGTGCTCTGATGTGGTAATCAAAGTCAAATGAACAGAGAAATAAAATCTTAGCTAACAGGTACATTACAGTCACTTGGGCACATTAACCAGATTTTATTGTTAGCCAAGGGCTCTGTTTGGCTTAATGCTGTGGCTATAAAAGGGCAAAGCTCTTGAGAAAGACAAAATATTACTTTTCGGAAACATATGGATTAAGCAATATATGCTTCATTGTTTCCAAGCGTCGCACTTACTTAATATATATAATATATTTATATCTCTTGACAGAAGATACTTTCATACACAAGTAGGAAACTTTGTTCTCTTGATGTGGACAAGAATCTACCTTTCAAAAAGATTTTGAATTATGCATTATATGCTTGGCTGTTGTTAACGTGTACAGACCGCTAAGGAGTATCTTCTCACTAAAGCATCTGCAATCATACGTAATAGCACTCAAGTATAAAAGAAGTACAACATCTAGCTGTGATTTTTACAGTGTCTTTTCTCTGTATTAATACCTAAATTAGAAATTTATGAATAGTGCATTTCATGTAATATGATTTACTCTTCACTTCTCTCTGACAGTGTTATACCAAGCAACTCAGTGTCTGGCATATATATAATAGTAGACCAAGTATGCAGTCTGTCACTTAGCTGTGGGACAAAACAAAGACAGATTTATGTAAGTAATAGTGAATTTCTAAACCTCATATCCACAAAGACAATTTAAGCAGCTTCTGTGATTGGCTGGATAGTGCATCTGGAATAAAGCTGTAAGGGTTTTGTTTTGCATATATCTTAAAAGCAATAGTAGATTACCAGAGGTACACATTTATCTGTTTAGAGATTAAAACAATGCCCAAATGACTATTAAAAGACATTTTATAAAAGGGTTCATGTCTGTACCTGAAACAACACTGATGTATTCTAATATTTCAGTTACTCTTACTTGTATCTTATTATTCATTTATTTATCTATTTATGTATCTACCCACCTCGTATCTGTATGTCTATCAGTCTGTTTGCTTGTCTGTATATCCTTCGTTGCTTCATAATTTTCTCTGTGTTTTTAGACTCTTGAATATACAATGATATGTTTACTGCTGCATTTGTCTTACTTCCTTGACATGATGACCAGCCTGCTACAGCAAGCCTCGATCAAGAACATAAATTTGTCAGTGGGATAACAGTTTGTTGGAAATAGATTTGTGGTATCAAGGGGAGAAGGAAAGGACTCTGTCTTCTGTAAAACCCTCAGAGTCCACACATCGTAACATTTTTTTCCCCTTATGCAAAGCAATATGACCTATAAAATGTCAAGAATGCATCTGAAAATAAATCTCTGTGAAGAAAAACCTGTAATGTACATAGACTATACCTCCTTCTAGAGGTGGTGTCCTATAGTAATGATTTATACAGGTCTATATTTTGCAGCATGATATAGCTATGAAATATTTGCACTACATACACATTTAAATATTGTATTATTGTGCAAAATTACTACACACAGCTAGAATATCACATAGCTGCATTAACTGCATTCACTGGAAAGGTAGTGAAAACCCTGATTATTTTTGCAGTCTGTAGTAAGACAAACGATCTTAGTGTATTTCATAGTCACACTAGGTAGATGTGTTAGACATAGTGGTTATGCACGTTTAGTCTGGGAGAATGCCGGTGCATGTATAATAATATTGACTTAGAATAGTAGTTACATGTTAATACCTATTATAAATTGCTAGTTGTAACATCACAAGATTCAAGAACAGCAGTTATATCCTCAGCAAGAGCTGAGCACTTGTTAAATGAACTGCAACAATGGAAAAGAACAGAACATGTCCACTGCTTTGAAGGCAATAAAAACATAGGGCTTATAAAATTGAACAGAGACAATTCTGTGGTCTTTTAGACATAAAATATAGATAACTGGGTATATAAAGTAACAGATTCAGTAACAGAAGTAGCAGATTCAATAACAGTAAGATCGACTGCACTTGGTCACTCAAGGGGATGTGTAGCACATAGATACTCTGTTTATTTATATATTTGATTTTATTAGCAGAAATGGCTGTCAACTAGTGGTAAAACAGTGGTTAGGAATCCTATTAAAATACTGGCTTGACAAGAATGCCATGTGTGTAATCATCTGAACTGTATGCTGTTAAGAAAATGAATCAGTAGATTAGACTCAAAACTGGATGAAAGCACGTTTCATGTTTTGTAAGTGACACATGACAGCACACAGACACTAAACATAAAAAAGATTCCACTTAACACAATACAAAATAGTATACATTATGGTTATTTTGAACAGGTAAGAAGTTGAAGGGAGTGTCTATTACAGAAAATGCTGCACACCTGGATGATAATAATAATATCAGGAGTAATAGTAATAATAATAATATTTTATAATTGTGCAAACCTAGCTAGAAGACCCACAGCAGAAGCATTGCTTGCAGTTCTGGAGACTCCCTGTCCACATTGATACAGAATAAAGTTAGTTGTAGCATGGTCTGTTTCAGAATCTGTAAAAAAAACCTTTAAGTATCTCTGATAAATGAGAAAGATCTAGTAGGGTGGCAGCTGTGGAATTGGTTAGTTGTAGTAACTAGCCATAACTTGCTTGCATACTTCCCTTTTGTGATGGCTCCCCTCTTTTTCTAAGGGAGAGTTGTGTGTTGTAGGTACCTCACTATCTAAAAAAAGCATCCTCTGGAGTGGCACAATTTGAAAGTAAGTGGTGCCAAGTTAGAGGTGTCCTAATCCTGAACCTTCAGACAGCATGACTAATACATATGCTGCTTGTTGAGAGTGTCCCCTTGGTCACTAAAAGGTAATCATTGCCAAGCCTGTCAGGAAGAGAGAGAGATGTACGGCAGTAAAGAACACAGTCAGAAGATGAATTGGTACACATTCTAATAAGATTAAGTGTGGGGGTTGCAGGGGACAACATTGCTGAAAAAAACAATAATATTAAATGTCAAAAAAATGTTAACACCATGTTGAAATAATTGTTGGATACTTCTTTAATGGTATGAATATGCAGGCTGCTAATAAACATTAACATAAGGTATGGTAGTACTCACTATGGGGGGGGGGGGGTATTATTATCATTACAAATCTTCTCTACTTGGATACTCACTAAACCTGCAATCACAGGACAAGCCCAAGGATAGACGTTTTGCCAGTGTGGAAAACATGGAAAACACATCCTGAGAAATTTGCAGCAGAAAGATGCATCTCTCAAATTCTATGATTTAAGTGCAGTACTATGAATTTACTCTCTGATTTACTCTTGTTCCTCTAGAACTACTAATTTGCTTCATAATACTAGACCTGTGTAGCCATACATACAGAACCATATGTAGGTTGGGGCAGAGAGGTTGGCTTCCCCAGATTCACGCTGTTAGGGGGCACATTCAGCAATTGTAATAGTTTGGGAGTGTGGTATACCAGCTTCATAAAGGAAGGCCAAGGCTACATTTGTGCTCATGACTGAAGCAACGAGTGCATGGTGATTTAACCGTGGCAAGCTGAATGCTTGCCTGCTATAACTATAACAAGCGGCTTGCTTGTTGTAAAGATAACAAGCAGCTACAGTTAGAAGGGCTTGTTTATTTTGTGGTCTTCAGCTTTGAGAAAATATGATTTTTGTTTTGTTTTATTTCTTTGATTTTATTTTTTTATTTTTTATTTTTTTGGTCCTCAGCATTCGATTGAAGGAGGCAGTAGTATAGTGAACTATTCAGTTCTGCCTAACGACATGTAAATATTCTCATTACTGACTGTGTGGAGTCTAGAATGCAGTTACCTTCTATTTTGAAACATACTAAAGTGTTTCTATTTCTTGACCTCTGTTATGAAATTTAAAGATTAGTGCTATGCATTTAATGCTTCAGGGCTGAAAATTGTCAAAATATGTGCCCAAGGTTACCCTGTCATCTCTTTCTTTTTTACTTATAATGACACTAGACACCAGCATTCAAAGAAAAACTGCAACTTTATCATGGCAGCACAGCAGAAAGACAGATGACAGCATCATCTGACATCTCTAACTGAAACACCAGACTCACTGCATTATGGGATTAGTCAACTCTTAAAGGCACAACGTTATGTTATATATCACTGTGTAAAATTTGTAAAGCTGAATGGCTTTACTTCAAACAGAAAGTACTGAAAATGGAAAAGTCAAAAAGACTGGGAATTTGCCCTTTCCCCACTGTAGTGTAATCTTGGAGTTGGTATATATATATATATATATATATATATATATATATATATATATATTTATTTATTTATTTAACAGTGGGTGCTTGGGACCTTGCCTCTTTACATATAATGTTTGCTGTATTTTTCAGTGTTTGATGTTTTGGTCTTATTTGCTTAGCATAAAGCCATTCGACATTTCGGCCATTTGGATTTATAAATATATACCATATCCACGTATACATCTACATATACATATGATATATACATGTACATATGCATATATAGATGGTTAAAGCTATATAAACTTTTTTTCATCACTTATCCCACAAAAGGAGAAAGAAAGGTCTCCTAAAACATGTGGTGCGTAATGGCTTAGTGTTTGAAGTATATATGATAAACTTAAATGCAATGCAGAAGCTGTGCAAACCAATTTTAAAACAGTTTTTACTCATTTTCTTGGCAAGCAATTTTTCCTTCAAGAGCAGCATTAGAGATAGTTAAGCAATTCTCAGCGGTAATATGTAATTACATTCATATGCACGAGAAACAAACCCATCACCTGTCAGCCCTTTAGATGCAGTTGCATCAGCAAAAGCATTCAAATAATCTGACTTCATAACCATTTATAGTTAGTCTCCCCAGACAGGAAGATGAGGAAGAAGGTTAGGTAAACAGTGCTCTTTAGGCTGTATGCAGTAACTCTCCTTTGAAAAGTCTGGGTAGTGTCAGAAACAATTTAATTTGGGATTATGACATTCAGATTTGAACCAGAGCGTGAGTCTTCAGAGCATGTCATTATGTCAGTTGGCAGTTGCAGAAGAGACTTTGAATTAATGGGAACACTTTTAATTGGTTAAGAACCTTGTTTTCCTTGGCATAAATGCTTTCTTATGCCTCAATGATATTCAAATTTTGTGTTGAGCCACTTCAGGAATGGCTTTGATATGTCTTCAGTTATGTCTTACAATGAAACCATCTTTAGTTTGCACTACCCGGGATCTTGCTTCATCATTTTTTTTCATACTGAAACAATAGCTGTCTCCCACTTTCTCTCCACTTCAAGTTTAGGGTTCTCTGACTGGCTTGGTTGAAGAACAAGTAAGGTATGGGTGGAGTAGAGGCATCTTCGCTCTTTAAGAGCACTTAGGCCTTGATGTCCTTCATGTATTTTCTTTGACACTTTTGACACATTATAAATAGGGTACAATGATTCTGTCAAAGTACCAGACCATCATGTTTGAACATTTATGGTCTGAAAATATAGTATTTCTACATTAGATGATTTGCCTGTATCATAGGTTTATAGGTAGTTACTAGGATCCCAACTAATGAGCCATTTTTAAGCTGAGCAAAACTTATCATAAATTTACCAAAATATTGCTGACATGGGTCAATACCCCAAGTGGTTTTATGGTAATGATATGTAGATTTGTACACATCATGTATTCATATGCTGTCCTTGTCCATTAGGGACATAGGTGCCAAACTAGGGATGAATTTGCAGTTTCCCACCCATCAGTTCAAGTTACATTTGAATGTGGTTAGGGATTAGCATTTTCAGTATCCAGCGGTTTAGTCATTTATCCTTTGCATATTTTCAGTTTTAGGCTCATCACATTTGGTAGCTTGTTACAGTTTCTTTATTATTTTTGTAGTCACTGATTATTTTGCTATAATGTTCTGCACAAAGGCAGAGATGTTATCTTTGGTATAAGACTGTGTCTGCTCACGTACTGGCTTTCTGGACAACATGTTGGTGAGAGTTAATTACTTTCTAAACCCATAGATTTCTATGGCATTGACGCATCACAGTCTCATAAGTAACCTTTGGCATTTGGCTGGTACTTTGTCAAAATGAAAGGGATTAATCAGTGGGATCAGTGGACCAAACAACTGTGGTCAGTCTGGAGTTGGAAACGCTCTAGCTCCAGCTGGTATCTGGAGAACGTCTCACATAATCATAAACATGCAAGGTACTCCTTTTCTGTCTGTGATTATCTCTGTACAGCATCAGTTATCGTTTAGAACAGTATAGAGTTGGTCTCAAGATTTGTCCACCCATCTGTCCTAAAGCAGCACCTACCCACGATTACTGGCATCAGCACCTTCAACTGTTTCAGAACATCATAGTACGAATCATGAGAACATGCATTAGCATTTGATTAACTTTGTTGTAACCTTGTGCAAGAACATTTCCCTGTGACTAGAGTATGTCCTTCTTTGTTAAATATGGCACTATAGCCAGATCTGGTACAAATTTGACCATGAAATTCATCATACTTATGGCCTGGTGTAGCTCATTTATGCAGGATGCACTTTAGCTTGGTTGTTTTTCTGACCTTGTTTAAATCTAGTCTGATTCCAAAACAAAATGTATCTATTCAGCTTTAAAACTGAGTTTGCAGTGGTTTGCAGCACTGCCTCTAATCCTGCTTCATGCGTCACTTTATAAGGACAAGGCACTAGCACACTATAACAAAGAAAAAAAAACCTCCATCTAATCTCTAATTGAAATATTTGCATTGCTGAAGTAATAAACAATCTCTTAAAACAGATTCTTCTGGTTGGAGTGGTAAAGTTTATTAGCTGCTGGGTATCTTTCTCTAAGGGTATCTAACAAAACCATTTGAAGTGTCCAATGTAAAGAACTATCTGACATCAGACAGCTTAGGTGCCATAGTATTTAGGCTAGAAATAATAAACCTCTGTCTCTTAACTATGTCATTTAACTTTTTTAATTCGATGCACGTTCTTATACCACCATTCTTTTTAATGACTAGAAAGAACCATTGGAGTTTGCCAGTCAGTTCAGTCATACCAAGTCCTTGCATTCATTTTTATTCAGACAGGATGTTAGACAGTATTAGAAAAGGAACTTTTCTTGGAGTGGTCAAGCCATTTGGACAGCATCTAGCTCTAATTTAACTTTTATTGCCTCAGATAACTCTCATAGTCTGGCAGTTAGCTCATAGGATTAACTATGAACTGCTAAAAGTTGTTTCATGTTGATCAGGATTAGTTTTCCTCAGATTCAGTTTATCTACTGTATGAGCAAGTCGCTTAGCCAGATACTGCTCCATGCCAGTTAAGATCCTGGGTTAGGCTCCTCACTGGTTTCATTAACCTCATATCTAGCAATTACCTATAAAGAATTAAGCAGACAACCTTCACCAATCATATCCACATTAATTTTGTTTATTCTAACAATCAGACCCAACTTGCAATCACAGAGTCCCTAAGGACATTTTTTTATGTGTGGACCTTGTATTATGTAAACTCAGAACTCTTATTTGTACCCTTTTCACTTGGACTTTTCTGGAAGTCTACCACTGCACTTGAGCTTGGCTGCATGGCTAGGTATTTTCATTTCATACAGCTGCATACATTTTGGGACATTTCTCTAAGTAGCACATAATGCTACTGTAATACCAGTCTCTGCAGGTTTTGGCTTAGGAATGTTACTAGTAAGTTTGATTAAGTGTTTGGTACAGCTGTCAGTTCACCTAGGTAAATGCTTTCCGAACACTTTGTATTGGTTTTATTCACAGTACTTACATCTTTCACGATGCTAGTTTTGCAAAATGATGTCAAAATACCACATCTTGTTACATTCTTACACATTTCCCATTTGCAGTACACTGTTCTGACTCGGTATGGTAACAGTCACATCTCATGCCTTAGCTAAGCTTGCATTCAGAATCTCTGCTTATCATGCACACTTATTTTGGCCTGTATAACACTTCTGACTAAATTTGCTGTTTCTTTTACTTTTTACCTCACACAACCCAATTTGTTGTACTCATTTTAGCATTTTGTCTTTTTACTTCTCTAGCATCTAATAGTTCAGCTTGCAATTTCCAAAGTTAAATTTAGTTCTAGCTGTAACTTCTGAGACACATCAGTATCAACCATTCAAATTACAATTCTACATTTAATTTCTTCATTTTACACAATTCGTATAAGTACCTGATAGATAAAATCTTCCTCAGCTTGAACACATTTGTAAAAGCATGTCCTTTCATGAATAATATTACTTTTTGGCACATAATGTTCATTCAGCTTATATATGACTGATGCATATGTAACAATCCAGCCCTCAGAAAATAGTGAAAATGAACTGCAAATTGCTTCCACTTTGTGTGTCCATAGCATAAAGTAAAGTATTTTGCTGAATTTATTTACTTTTGTTATCCAGCTTGACTGCAGTTTGAAAACATTAGAATCTCTGTCTGTATAACAGATAGGCAAATAGCTATACAAATGTACATTTCTATAGGTTAAACTTGGGTATTTTGGGAAAACGTTCAATTGTTTTGAGCTGAAAGGCTAACATTTAGAGAAATTACTTTATTTAAACACAAATCAACTATGTCTCAGTGGAAAGAGCTTAATGTATGCACCCTGGCCATCTCCTTTGCTCTATGGTGTTTTCGGTCATTTTATGCCAAAGAGATCCCAATTGTGACATCCTGTCAAAGACATAAACTTAAGGTTCCCCAGTTATCTCTCGTTGTATTACTAAAAATGAAATTAGAAGCCAGCAACGTAAAACTGCAACTTCAATAACTCACAAAATGGCAGCATAACAGAAGGACAATTAACAGCTTCATTCCTCATCTCCAACTGTCCAGCTAGCACAAAAGATCCATTACATTATGGGATTAGGCAATTCTTAATGAGTCATACCCATATAACACATCCACAGATACATATATACATGGTTAAACCTGTACACGCTTTTTATCATCACAAAACATATGCAAAAAGGTATCAGAATTTGGAGAACAATATACTATATTGTGCAGTGGAAAAATGCACTGGCTTGAAATGAGTTATTCTGAAATTTTAACTTGTGTCTTTAAAACATTACCTTGATATTGCTTGTTTTGAACATGACAGTTCAGCAAACCAAGATTCCTACATCAGCACTGAAAACAAGAAGTTTTGTTTGCTGCATCTTACCAAGTTAACCATAACTGACAATTCGGGTAGCAGAATAAATAACTATACAGACTGGGTGTAATAACTGATCTAGGCATAGACATGATAACTTTAGCCCTTGAACTAGTCTTCTTCTTCTTTTGGATTTTTCCCGGTTAGGGGTCGCCACAGTGGATCATCTGTCCGCTCATGATTGGCAGAGGAGTTTTATGGTGTCAAGTTGCCAGCCCAACCTTCCACGGAAGGCACACACACATTCACACCTAGGGCCAATTTAGAGTGTCCAATACACCTACTGCATGTCTTTGGGGATGTGGGAGTAAACCGGAGCACCCGGAGGAAACCCACGCGACCACAGGGAGGACATGCAGACTCCGCACAGAAGGCACCCCAGCCGAGAATCGAACCGGAGAACCTCTTGCTGTGAGGCAGCAATGCTAACCACTGCTCCACTGTGGCCGCCCTTTAGCCCTTGAACTAGTACATTACTTTAAAGTTTGAGGTTAATACAGAATTAGAAATGACACAAGACACCAAGGCTCAAATTTAACAATTTATTAAACAAAAACTTACTAGATAAACAGAAAAAAAAAACAAATAAATCATGTACTTACAAGCATATGCATAAACAAAATCATCTTTGCCACTGATAGGGAGACTTTAATCCTATTCAGTGCAGCTATCTGTTCAGTCAAGGCAAGGCCGACACTGGCAAAATAGTTCTATGCTCAGTTCAGGCTGGTGCTTTGATCAAATCCGGATGATGATAATTTCCATTTTAGCCTTTGAGCTTTTTATAGTCTTGAACAAACAATAAGGTCAATAGGTTCAACTAATGACATATTGATCACAAGCTTATCATGAGTTGATGGAATATTTAAGAAAATTACAGATCATTTTCTAAGTTGTAAACAAGTCTCATAATGTCTGGTCTTATGCCTTACTTCCCTTTTCTAAAAAACAGTTAGCTCACAAACTTGTGATACAGTTCCTCATTGGAATCCCCCATATTCCGGTAAACATCTTCTAAGCTGAAACAGGTCAACAAAAGTTCAGTTATACCAGTAATCAGTGAGCAAGACCTGCTGTTAAGCATATTGTATTGTTACAATATTAGCAGCATATAGTGAGGTAGATAATCAAACATACACAGTGGTATGTGGCTTGAGGCATAACAAAAAACAGGTAAACTGTGTGGATCCGTCACAAACCACCCCTTGCATCGAGCAATGTATGCTGTGTATCCTTTATGAGAGTTAAAACTGACAACATCAATTTGTATATTTTTATTACTTTTTCAGTAAATGCAGCATGACACTTAGCAAAATAACACTGAAACTATTGTGGTCAATTGTAAGGGATGCAACAACAAATTAAACCATACTGAAGCTTTAGATGACCACATGAAAATATCATACCAATGCGAAACGGTTATATCCTGTATTTTTTTTTCAATTTTTACAATGGTACCTTTATCTTTAATCATTTTAATTACTGTTTGATGCACATTATTTAGTGTTTTATTTAATAGTTGCAACACTATTTGTCCTTCTTTTTTAATCTATAGAAAGTCCAGGTGGACTAGAGATGGCCATCTAAAAGTGTGTAATGGTTCTATGCTAGCATTAAATGTGATGTCCATTCATCTAGTAAATGTCATAAGTTTTCCAGTACAAAAATCAATAATTGCAGGATATTACTTTTACAGTATGCTCTACCGTTTGTGATTATTCCATCACTCCAGGCTAACTTACAGGAGGATATCACACAAACTGTGGTATCATTTAGTTTGTAGATGTCCGTACCATTTACTATATACCTGTGCCAAGTGCATTCCCCATTTCCATTATGTAAACATGGGTGAGGCTTCCTTTTCACCATCATGCATACCCACCCCTGGGGCCAGGTTTCACAACCTGCCAAATCAATGGGTACATTATTATAATTAATCAATGTAGACTCAATTTGAGGTACCCACCAATTATTTCCAAATTGCAGGAGCAGTGTAACAAATAGACAGACCTGCTTTGTTTCTTTTTTACTAGCAAGATATTCAAAAATCTGTATAAAAGACTTATTTTCACATGCAAAGTCTATTGGCTTTAACCAATGATATAGTTGCAGTTTCCTTTGCTAATGGGCTGCCTTTTTTAGCCCGCAAAGTTTAAGTAAATTGCAAATACTGTTGATTAGAAGCCAATTGAGATAAAATACAAAAGGTTTGATTTACTTTTGTTGTGAGGTTATTTAAAACCTGTTCTGTATATCTATTAGCATGTTCAATCCACCTCCACATGACAGTTTGAGCTAAAATACTGTCTACTGTTCTTTGTCCCAGTTCAGGATCATGATCTGCTAGTAGCTTAAAGGCCATATTTAGGTGATACCCAAACAGCCCAATTTGCTACGTAGGGTATCTATATCTACACTGTTTAAGAATCCAGTCCCTGTTTCGACTACACCTAGTGCAGTACCAAGAATACCTGTAACATCACGTTTATTTCTTTTATATTTGTAATGCCTATATTTGATATGCAAGGAATTAACTGGCCATAAGTTTACAATTTTACAATGTGGATACCTGGTAGTAATATCAACTGCTGTCATGTTAATTATCATTTTAATACATTGTATAACTCTAGCACTACTTACAGTTTTACATCCTCTTGTATACCTTACTACATGTCCCAAACCATCAAATACAGTTGAACTATTGTCCATGGTATATATCTCCAAACTTGGAGATAAGGTTTCCGCGGTGTCATTTTCCCTTTGAAATTTAGCTATGCAGGAGGAATCTAATGCAGACTTGGCCAGTGGAAATCCCGACTCATTTAGTTTTTGGTATAAACCTCCAAAAGGGTTGGAAGCACACTTTTTAGGATGTTATCACAGTTTAGTCTACATACAGTTGTGATGTTCTCCATCTGAGTGATGCTCCAAGTTAGGGCAGGTTTTGGTGTCACCGCATATAGATCATCCCCCAGTTTCCAGTAAAAGGCACAGTCTGCCATTAGATTTGCAACATCTTCCTTGTCAAATAGAGGGATAGGATCAAGACAGTCATATGGCTCATCTAAGTGTTGTCATCGGAAAAGGTTGGCACCTTCCCAAACAGTGGCAATAATCTATGGAGAGGTAAGTACAATGGTTATTTAGCAGAATCAAGTAATACTAAAACAGTATCACCAGGACCATCACAAATCATAGTCCCATGTTCATTTGGCTGATTGGGTGTGGTCACTATAACTTTCATCCCCAGCCATTTGCTTGATTTAGTATCACAGTCTTGTAACAAAATAGCAGCATCTTGATGCATACAAATTTCTACTACAGGTTGTCCTTTTTGAATCATTTGTGTCTTGTTATCTAAATTGATAGCCTTCACTATCACATCTTGTTCTGGCTCCCATAATGTAAAAACCTCACGATTTTCCCCTAATAGTCCTTTTTGCCCCCAGTGCCAATTTTTTGGGAGATAGAGTTTAAAACCTGTCTCAGCTACTGCTATATTTTGTGCTGGCACTCTTTGTTCAGTAAGTGTACATAGCCAGAACCAGGTTTGATCAGCATTTGTCAAAAGAGGGTATATGGCATTTGGGTTCAGCTTTTCTAATTTTAAAATACAACAGTTGGACCAAATGTCATTTATATGCATTTGCAAGGGGGTTCCTTGATGCTTTTGATGCCTATTATTCAGCTGGCTCACAGCTAATTTTAATACCTTTGCCCAGCCTCATAACGTTCCATCACTTGTATTCTTTCGGATTTGTTCTTTAAGGAGCTCATTATACCTTTCAATCAAACCAGCAGCTTGAGGATGATATGGGATATGCAGCACCCATCGAACTCCATTTTCCTTTGCCCATTCTTGAACTTCTGTTCCGGTAAAGTGACTGCCTTGTTCACTTTGGATTTCACTGGGAATCCCATATGTCACACATAATTTATTCAATCCCTTTAACACTGCTTGTTGATTTGCCTTTTTGCATGGAGATACCATTAATAATCCTGAATAAGTGTCCAACATCGTTAGGCAATATTGCTGATTTTGATCCAGTGGTAAAGGACCAATAAAGTCTATTTGCCAGATTTCTGCTGATCGACTGCCTCGGCAAATGTGTCCAGATGCTTCTGCCTGCATTTGCTTTTGTTTATTTTTTTTTTTTTTGGCAGATTTCACACTGCTTTATAACATCTGTAGTTATTTCCTTATTTAACTGCACACCAAGCCTTCATGTCCATTCTATTGTTGCATCTCTTCCCACTCCGATCATGGGCCCATCTTGCCATACTAGCACTTTCGATCTTCTCTTTGGAAACAGGTACCGCAGCCATCTTGTCTACCTGCTGGTTATGCCTCCTTTCATTTGTCACAATTGATGCATAGACATCTACATGTTCAACACTGATTTTGCATTGTTGAGCTTTTTCCCAAATCCATTGCCAATCTTCCGAGCCTCCCCGCAGAGGTCTACCATGGATCTTCCAATTCTGTTATTGCCAGGCAGGTAACCAGGTTGTCAGTCCTAAAAGCTGCCCAGCTGTCAGTATAGATGTATGCCTCATCTCCAGGTGATAAACTATCAATGACTAGGGCAACAGCTCGTAATTCTGCCTAATTATTTGAACCGGCAGTACCTTCATCAAATGACACGGTTTCTGTTCGTGGGCAGTAAGCCACCACAGTCCAGGTCCTGCCATTTGATCCAATTTTTGCAGAACCATCAGTAAGCCATGCATGTTTTTGTTTTTTTTGCATCTAAATTATCAAATGGTGACGCTTCAGTGATTAGTGACTTCAGAAGCTCATGTCGCTGTTGTTTTATCACATCAGCATCATCTAAAATTATCAGTCCAGCCAACTGTTGTTGTACTTGAGATACTCCAGGTACAATGTTGGCCCTTTCCTGTAAATACCATTTTCATTTTTGTACAGTCGAAGACTGTGCTATTAGAGTTTTTATTAAATTATTATCTCGTAAGCACCCCTGGATTGGGTAGTCTATCTTAACTGTCACTGTTTGTTGTTTAGTTATTTCTTTCACATGAATCAATGCTGTGTACACCGCCAGCACATATTGCCCAAGGGGGCTATATCTCACCTGCGCTCCAGTTAGGGATTTGGACCAGAATCCCAATGGTCTCTTTTTCCCAGTGCCATCCTTCTGCCACAGTCCCCAAGACATAACATTATTGGCAACAGTTACTTTCAGAATAAAGGGCTGCTGTGGATCAGTTGGGCCCAGCCCTACACTCTGCTGTAGGGCCTTTTTTGATTCTTTAAAAGCCGTTTGCTGCTTTGGACCCCATAGAAGGTCACACTTTTTCCTTGTTACATAGTGAATGTGCCACAAAATCAGTCCAAGGTGAGGTACAAATGTCCTCCAAAAGCCCATTGCTCCCAAGAAGGCCTGTGCCTGCTGTTTCATTTTTGGGACTGCAATTTTCTGAATACTTTCTAGTGCTGCTGCAGGAATTTCTCTTTTTGCTCCATTCCAAATCATACCAAGGAATTTTACTGATGTCCCTTGTTGTGTTTTATTTTCATTTATAGCCCACCCTCAGTTCTGAAGGTGCTGAATTGCAGTTTTTAATGCGATATCTACCTCAGACTTTTCTTCAGTAATCATTATGTCATCAATGTAATGAAAAACAGTCACGTTGTCCAGTTGTAACTTGGCTAGATCTTTAGCCATCAGTCCAAGGCACAGGGTAGGGCTGTGCAGATAACCCTGTGGTAACACCTGGAAGGTGTACTGCCTCCCCTCCCAAGTAAAAGCAAACTGGGCTCTGCTTTCTTCTGCTATTAGAATGGAGAAGAAAGCATTTGTTCAGTCCAAAACTGCATGATATGGCTCTGCAGATGAAGACAATCTTTCCACAATCGTAACAATATTTGGAACAGCTGCCGCTAAAGGTGGAGGCACCTTGTTTAGACCTCGATAATCTACGGTCATCTGCCATGACCCATCAGGTTTCTTTACCGGCCACACCGGACTGTGGAACGGACTCACAGTTGGCTGAAGTATGCCAACCCGAAGCAGTTCTTGGATCGTTTCAGTGATCTCGGCGTGCCCACCTGGCATACAATACTGTTTGATGTTTACTATTGTTTTAGGTGTGGGAATATGAAGTGGTTTCCATTTAGCATTGCCTCGGACTACAGCCTTGACTGCGTTGACTGAACAATGCCGCACTCCAAACCTAAATGGCCCTACAGTGGTTTTCAAAGTTCTACCTTTTAACACATCTATTCCTAAAATGTGTTCAGGTATGGGAGCTATTACTGCTTCAATGAAAATAGGAACACCATCCCTGAAAATTGGAACACCATCCCCGAAAACTATCTTAACCTTGGTTTTGGTACCTAGTGTTTTTGCCTCTCCATAACCATAAGTCTCTACATATTGTCTACGAAATTTACGGGGGTTGCCTGCAAAAATGGTTATTTCTGATCCTGTGTCTACCAGAGCCATTACATGTTGTGGCCCTCCCCTCCAAAAAATGGTAAGAGGTACGTAAGGGTATCGGTCCTGAGGTGTAATTGCTCTTACCGTACCCCTAGCTACTGGGGACCCACCTACTAGTCAATTTGTCTCCGTTTTTTCAACCAGGGTTCTCCATTCCTTCTCTCCCCAATCTCTCTCAACACTGAATTCTCCCTTTTGCCACTGTGCTAGCTCCTCATCAGTAGGGATGTCAGGATATAATTGATTCCAAACTACCTTCCCTTCAGTGGAATCTGGTTGGACTTTTTGTAGGGGTTTGCTTTTTGCCTGTAGAGCTTGAGCCTTTCTCTTTTTGTTTTTGTTTCCATTTTTTATATAATTTCTCGGTAGCTATCCCATCTATTTCTGCAGCTTCTACCCCCACCTTAATAGATTCAGAAACATTTGCTTTTGTGTGATTTTTTCACCAGATTTATCTTTTGGTTTCTCTGCATTTGCTTTTCTAGCTCTTCTCTGTTCTTATTCTTCCACTAATTCTACCATTTGATTTAGAGTGACTATTATATCCCATATTTGCTGAACTACACAGCCTGACAGGGCAGCCATCAACTGCCCTTTCCACCACTGTGGTGCATTTCTGATCAATTTACTTCTCATATTGCTAGTCATTATTTGTGCATCTGGTCCTTTCGGAAGCACTAATGCCCCATTCCTTGAGTCCAATGAATAAATGGCAGCTAACATAGCCATTTTTCTTAACTGCTGTATTGCCTCCGCTATAGTTTTCCAAGGCTTATGTTTATCAGCTACTGCTGTAGCATCAGGCCAAGTAGCTTGGAAAGCCGAGGCTAACCACACCACCAGTGTATTTACCTGGGGATCATTATGGTTTACATTGTTTTCTATTTGCTTTAAACATGGGTGAAACACCAAGCATACACATTGGTGCATCTCTTCAGCATTTAGAGACACTTCTTTTCTTCCTGTGTCCCAAACCTGAAGAAACCATGCTAAAACAGTTTCCCCTGGCTTTTGCTTATAGATTTGGATTACATTTAATAATTCAGCTTGGGTATAACTCCGCATCTCAACCCATTGTTGTGGCGCCCCCCCCCCCCCCCAGTGTACTGTCCCTTTCTCTCAGTAACTGGATGTGCCTCCACTGATGGGGAATTTACTATTTCAAAATCACTATCACCCTCATCAGTTGAGAGGAGATCACCTTCCCACTTCTTGGGGTTAAACTCTGCCTTACACAGCAAAGCACAAACCTGGGGCCTTGAGGGGCGGACGGCATAGTTTTCTCCCATTTTGTTGTCTACGCTGTTGAATTATTCGAGTAGCTAGAGTCACTGAATTAGATTTCCAGTGTTCAGCTTCCTTTCCTACTTTAGCAAGTGTCATATCTGCCTTCTCCAAGGTATCTCTTTCCAATCTGTGTGTATGTGTGTGTTCTTTACATTGCTCTTCTAACGCTAGGACTTTTTCTTTTAGTTTCTCTACATTTCTATCTAATGCCTGAATTGCCTCAAAGAACAGCCATCTGGCTGCTCCCACCCCTTCCTTCACCTTTTTTTCCCTTATCATCCAATTTTAGCTCTGATAGGGCCTTAGCTAAACTATCAGGGTCTGCCTTAGGTCTTTCTTGCAAAGGTTTTGGGGAAGGAGGGGGTGAAACTTGACTTAATACCTTAGCAAGAGGATCCATTTCCCAAACAATGCTGGCATTATAGTACCAACGCCCACCTTATTTGGGGTACCTGACACAACATCCTTCTTCCTATGCCTATATGTTTTAAAGGAAAAAACATTGGTTGTTGTTGTGACATTTTTACTGCAAACCTCAGACCCCGCTCACTGCACCAAATGAACTAGTCCATTACTTTAAAGTCTGAGGTTAATACAGAATTAGAAATGACACAAGACACCAAGGCTCAAACTTAACAATTTATTAAACAAAAACTTACTAGATAAACAGAAAAAAACTAATAAATTATGTACTTACAAGCATATGCATAAACAAAATTATCTTTGCCACTGATAGGGAGACTTTAATCCTATTCAGTGCAGCTATCTGTTCAGTCAAGGCAAAGCCGACACTGGCAAAATGGCTCTATGCTCAGTTCAGGCTGGTGCTGCGATCAAATCTGGATGATGATAATTTCCATTTTAGTCTTTGAGCTTTTTATAGTCTTGAACAAACAATAAGGTCAATAAGTTCAACTAACGACATATTGATCACAAGCTTATCATGAGTTGATGGAATATTTTAGAAAATTACAGATCATTTTCTAAGTTGCAAACAAGTCTCGTAATGTCTGGTCTTATGCCTTACTTCCCTTTTATAAAGAACAGTTAGCTCACAAACTTGTGATATAGTTCCTCATTGGAATCCCCCATATTCTGGTAAAATCTTCTAAGCTGATACAGGTCAACAAAAGTTCAGTCATACCAGTAATCAGTGTTCAAGGCCTGCTCTTAAGCATATTGTATTGTTACAGTATTAGCAGCATATAGTGAGGTAGATAATCAAACATACACAGTGGTATGTGGCTTGAGGCATAACAAAAAACAGGTAAACTGTGTGGATCCGTCACAGTCCTGAGGATAATTGTGCATACTCATGGCAGCACTTGGAACATATTGCAAACTTCTCTTTGGTAATCGAGGGCCCAGACAAGCCAAGAGGAACAAAGCATGGAGCTAAGTAGTTGTTAAAATCAATGCAGTTGGAGGCAGAAACAAATCACTGGCACAGTGCAAGAAAAGGGAAAATGATGCAGTAGGACATGCTAGAAACAAAGCCAGGCAGAGTGCAGTTTCTAGAACTATTACAGGTTGGAAGGGGGCTCTGAATGTTATTAAGTTAACTCCAATGATGAATACCTTCTGTACATCTATGGGAATGACTGTGATACAGAAGATGGTGCAAATGGAAAAATAAGAGGTGGCATGGACACTCTTCCATCAAATTAAAATCTGCAGCAGCATTTACATTCATAAGCTCCTGAAGGTTGGTTTAAAATATACAACTTTTAAATATTTCAAACTGAGTGATGACAGTGCTTTTATTAAACATGTCATAATTCATTATTATTAGGTCATCTTTGTACATCAGTAGCTAATGAAAATGAAACAAACTTCATTGGTAAGTGTCCCAAAGCCCCCATAAGCATGCTATACCATAAGCTGTTGCATTGTTATTAATGTGTTGCAATGATTTCTTTTACATCCTCAACATCAGAAACAAACAGTATCAATAAATATCCCTGCCTTTGCTCATCGCTCACCATCCTCGCTCCATCTTCACCACAACTACATCACAACTTGTACCCTAAGAAACTTCAACCATCTAGCTTTCTCTGACTCACTAAAACATATGAACTGGAACCCTGTAAAAACCCTCCCACTTGACGATGCTGTTACATACTTCAATACTACATTCAATAACCTACTAGATAGCTTCACTCCACCCAGAACTAAAAGAATCAAAACCAAATCCACCCCTTGGCTAACTAAAGCAACTATTACATTCATACATCTCTGAGATAAATCTTGGAAGCATTAACCATAAATCTAAAACACCTAACACTAGCAACTTTGTAATAAAGTGAAAAAAGAAATTGCTTTAGACCGAAAGTTCTACTACTCCAAGCTTCAAAACAATCATAGATACAATCCCCCAAAATTTTGCAACAGTATATTAGTTCTCCTCTCTCCTGGCAAAAAAGACAATCCCTACCCTGGCCCTAACGTTCCAGATCATATCTTAGCTTCCCAATTCAACTTTTTTTTTATTGATATAATAGCCAAGCTCTCCACATCATTCTCCAATAACAGTTCTACTCTACCCTCATCCCACACTCTCAACTCTAGTCCCACTGACATCAACAATACTCATCCCTCCCTTTACCATACAACCTGTCTCTCTGCACACCGTAAAAAACTTCTACTAAAACTAAAACCATGCTCTCATGCCCCAGACAACCTCCCATATAACTTTCTCAAACTAGCCGCTGATGGCATAGCCCTTCCCATTACCATACTTATCAACCATTCAATCCAAGAATCCTATGTACCCCTCCATTGGAAGAAAGCATTCATCATTCCCCTCAACAAAGGAGGCAACAATACTGAAATTTCCAACTTCCGTCCTATAGCCATCCTGTCCCCTATCTCAAAAAAAGTGAAAAATGCTACTACTTGCTACTCCTTACCCTACCTCCTCTCTTTCTCCAACTTTCTCCAACTCAACATGGATTTAGACCTGGACGCCTGTTATTACCTTTCTTTTCTTCTTCTCATTGACATCATCAACCATCAACGAGACAACATATATTCTCCTTTTCTAGACTTAGGCCTTTGATACTGTTTCCCACAACCTTCTCTTGTCCAAATCTCTCTTCTCAATCTCTACCCCTCCTCTATTAACTGGTTTTCCAGTTACCTTTTAATAGACAGCAAGCCGTCAAGTGGAACAATAGTAACTCTTCCTTCCTTCACACTCCAGCAGGAGTTCAACAAGGCTCGATACTGGGTCCCTTACTTTTTCACATCTTCATTAATAATTTTCATCAGTGCATTCCAAATAGCAAACTTATCCAATATGTGGATGATTCCACCATAATTTGCTATGCTCAATCTCTCCCAAAACTCATGCAACTAATACATGATGTCTTCTCTTGTACCGAGTCTTGGATGCTGAAAAATCACCTTGCCCTAAATGCATCCAAAATCAAAATCATGATCTTTACCACATCTAAAAACACATCTATTGATAAAAATTCCTTTTCATTAGTCAGTCAGAATTCCCATTGAAATAGTCTACCATACAAAACTTCTAGGTGGTATCATTGATGAACATTTAAAGTTTAAAATTCATACACAAGCTGTTTATTAAGAAAACACACCTAAAGCTCAGACTGCTGTATCGTCACAGCCATTATCTCACTCCCTCATCCAAACATACACTCTCTATTTCCTACCTCATCCCCTCTCCCTTGTATGCAGCTCCTCTCCTCACCAACCTTCAATCCTCCCTAAAGTCAAAACGGTCATCCTGCTACAATAAAATCTCTAAGTTTGCTACTGGGACCAAATCCTCCTCCCATCAATGTGATGCACTCCACTCCTTGAACTGGCTGGAACTCCCCCACTATCTCTCTTACATTCAACTGTTAACTGCTCAGAAACTCATTTTCAACACCTCTAACTGCCCTTCCCTCTTCTCCATACTCATTTTGCATCATCCTGACAGACCACACAGATCCAGTAAATAGAACCTCCTTGAAGTGTACAAACCCTTACGTTTACCTGGGCAGTTTCTCCTGTCCTTCTCCCTTGCTCCCCTATGGAATTCATCCTCCCCACATTCGAATCACCCACAACCACTCCAACTTCAAGACCATGCTCCATTCCCATCTCTCTTCTCACTGGGACTGCTCATGCTCTCACCCCACCTGACTCCCTCTGTATCATTTCCACTCCCACTCCCTTTTTCCTTTCTCCTAACTCACACTACTGACTCCCTTCATTTAATTTCCACTCCCTCTCCCTTTTTCTGTTTTCATAACTCACCCTAGTGACTCCCTTCATTTAATTTCCACCCCTCTCCCTTTTTTCCTCTCATAACTCACCCTAGTGACTCTCTTCATTTAATTTCCCTCCCTCTCCCTTTTTCCTTTCTCATAACTCACCCTAGTGACTCCCTTCATTTCATTTCCACTCCCTCTCCCTTTTTCCTTTCTCATAACTCACCCTAGTGACTCCCTTCATTTCATTTCCACTCCCTCTCCCTTTCCTCCTTTCTCATAACTCACCCTAGTGACTCTCTTCATGCCATTTCCACTCCATTTTTCGTTTTTCATAACTCACCCTAGTGACTCACTTCATTTCATTTCCACTCCCTCTCCCTTTCCTCCTTTCTCATAACTCACCCTAGTGACTCCCTTCATTTCATTTCCACTTCCTCTCCATTTTTCCTTTCTCATAACTCAGCCTAGTGACTACCTTCATTTCATTTCCACTCCCTTTCCGTTTTCCTTTCTCATAACTCACCCTAGTGACTCCCTTCATTTCATTTCCACTCCCTCTCCCTTTTTCCTTTCTCATAACTCACCCTAGTGACTCCCTTCATTTCATTTCCACTCCCTCTCCCTTTTTCCTTTCTCATAACTCACCCTAGTGACTCCCTTCATTTCATTTCCACTCCCTCTCCCTTTTTCCTTTCTCATAACTCACCCTAGTGACTCCCTTCATTTCATTTCCACTCCCTTCCTTTTTCCTTTCTCATAACTCACCCTAGTGACTCTCTTCATTTCATTTCCACTCCCTCTCCCTTTTTCCTTTCTCATAACTCACCCTAGTGACTCCCTTCATTTCATTTCCACTCCCTCTCCCTTTTTCCTTTCTCATAACTCACCACGGTGACTCCCTTTATTTCATTTCCACTCCCTCTCCCTTTTTTCCTTCCTCATAACTCACCCTAGTGACTCCTTCATTTCATTTCCACTCCCTCTCCCTTTTTCCTTTCTCATTACTCACCCTAGTGACTCCCTTCATTTCATTTCCACTCCCTCTCCCTGTTTTCCTTTCTCATAACTCACCCTAGTGACTCCCATTTCATTTACACCCCCTCTCCCTTTTCTCCTTTCTCATAACTCACCCTAGTGACTCTCTTCATTTCATTTCCACTCCCTCTCCCTTTTTCCTTTCTCATAACTCACCCTAGTGACTCCCTTCATTTCATTTCCACTCTCTCTCTCCCTTTTTCCTTTCTCATAACTCACCCTAGTGACTCCCTTCATTTCATTTCCACCCCCTATCCGTTTCTCCTCTCTCATAACTCACCCTAGTGACTCCCTTCATTTCATTTCCACTCCCTCTCCCTTTTTCCTTTCTCATAACTCACCCTAGTGACTCCCTTCATTTCATTTCCACTCCCTCTCCTTTTCCTTTCTCATAACTCACCCTAGTGACTACCTTCATTTCATTTCCACTCCCTCCCTCTCTCTTTTTCCTTTCTCATAACTCACCCTAGTGACTCCCTTCATTTCATTTCCACTCCCTCTCCCTTTTTCCTTTCTCATAACTCACCCTAGTGACTCCCTTCATTTCATTTCCACTCCCTCTCCCTTTTCCTTTCTCATAACTCACCCTAGTGACTCCCTTCATTTCATTTCCACTCCCTCTCCCTTTTTCCTTTCTCATAACTCACCCTAGTGACTCCCTTCATTTCATTTCCACTCCCTTTTTCCTTTCTCATAACTCACCCTAGTGACTCCCTTCATTTCATTTCCACTCCCTCCCTTTTTCCTTTCTCATAACTCACCCTAGTGACTCCCTTCATTTCATTTCCACTCCCTCTCCCTTTTTTCCTTTCTCATAACTCACCCTAGTGACTCCATTTCATTTCCATTCTCTCTCCCATTTTTCCTTTCTCATAACTCACCCTAGTGACTGCCTTCATTTCATTTCCACTCCCTCTCCCTTTTTCCTTTCACATAACTCACCCTAGTGACTCCTTCATTTCATTTCCACTCCCTCTCCCTTTTCCTTTCTCATAACTCACCCTAGTGACTCCCTTCATTTCATTTCCACTCCCTCTCCCTTTTTCCTTTCTCATAACTCACCCTAGTGACTCCCTTCATTTCATTTCCACTCCCTCTCCCTTTTTCCTTTCTCATAACTCACCCTAGTGACTCCTTCATTTTATTTCCACTCCCTCTCCTTTTTCCCTTTCTCATAACTCACCCTAGTGACTCCCTTAATTTCATTTCCACTCCCTTTTTTCCATTCTCATAACTCACCCTACTGCCTCCCTTCATTTCATTCCCACTCCCTCTCCCTTTTCCTTTCTCATAACTCACCCTAGTGACTCCCTTCATTTCATTTCCACTCCCTCTCCCTTTTTTCCTTTCTCATAACTCACCCTAGTGACTCCCTTCATTTCATTTCCACTCCCTCTCCCTTTTTCCTTTCTCATAACTCCCCCAAGTGACTCCCTTAATTTCTATTCCACTCCCTCTCCCTTTTTCCATTCTCATAACTCAGCTTAGTGATTCCCTTCATTTCATTTCCACCACCTCTTCCTTTTTCCTTTCTCAAAACTCACCCCAGTGACTCCCTTCATTTCATTTCCACTCTCCCTTTTTTCCTTACTCATAACTCACCCTAGTGACTCCCTTCATTTCATTTCCACTCCCTCCCTTTTTCCTTTCTCATAACTCACCCTAGTGACTCCCTTCATTTCATTTCCACTCCCTCTCCCTTTTTTCCTTTCTCATAACTCACCCTAGTGACTCCCTTCATTTCATTTCCACTCCCTCTCCCTTTTTCCTTTCTCATAACTCACCCTAGTGACTCCCTTCATTTCATTTCCACTCCCTCTCCCTTTTCCTTTCTCATAACTCACCCTAGTGACTCCCTTCATTTCATTTCCACTCCCTCTCCCTTTTTCCTTTCTCATAACTCACCCTAGTGACTCTCATTTCATTTCCTCCCCTCCTTTTTTTTCTCTTTCACCCTAGTGACTCCCTTCATTTCATTTCCACTCCCTCTCCTTTTTCCTTTCTCATAACTCACCCTAGTGACTCCATTTCATTTCCACTCTCTCTCCCTTTTTCCTTTCTCATAACTCACCCTAGTGACTCCCTTCATTTCATTCCCACTCCCTCTCCTTTTTCCTTTCTCATAACTCACCCTAGTGACTCCTTCATTTCATTTCCACTCCCTCTCCTTTTTCCTTTCTCATAACTCACCCTAGTGACTCCCTTCATTTCATTTCCACTCCCTCTCCCTTTTTTCCTTTCTCATAACTCACCCTAGTGACTCCCTTCATTTCATTTCCACTCCCTCTCCCTTTTTCCTTTCTCATAACTCACCCTAGTGACTCCTTCATTTCATTTCCACTCCCTCTCCCTTTTTCCTTTCTCATAACTCACCCTAGTGACTCCCTTCATTTCATTTCCACTCCCTCCCCTTTTTCCTTTCTCATAACTCACCCTAGTGACTCCCTTCATTTCATTTCCACTCCCTCTCCCTTTTTCCTTTCTCATAACTCACCCTAGTGACTCCCTTCATTTCATTTCCACTCCCTCTCCTTTTTCCTTTCTCATAACTCACCCTAGTGACTCCTTCATTTAATTTCCACTCCCTCTCCTTTTTTCCTTTCTCATAACTCACCCTAGTGACTCCCTTCATTTCATTTCCACTCCCTCTCCCTTTTCCTTTCTCATAACTCACCCTAGTGACTCCTTCATTTCATTTCCACTCCCTCTCCTTTTTCCTTTCTCATAACTCACCCTAGTGACTCCCTTCATTTCATTTCCACTCCCTCCCTTTTTCCTTTCTCATAACTCACCCTAGTGACTCCCTTCATTTCATTTCCACTCCCTCTCCCTTTGTTCCTTTCTCATAACTCACCCTAGTGACTCCCTTCATATAATTTCCGCTCCCTCTCCCTTTCCTCCTTTCTCATAACTCACCCTAGTGACTCCCTTCATTTCATTTCCACTCCCTCTCCCTTTTTTCCTTTCTCACAACTCACCCTAGTGACTCCCTTCATTTCATTTCCACTCCCTCTCCCTTTTCTTTTTTCTCATAACTCACCCTAGTGACTCCCTTCATTTCATTTCCACTCCCTCTCCCTTTTTCCTTTCTCATAACTCAGCCTATTCACTTTTCACTGTTCTACTCTCCTCCTCTAATACTTCCTCCCTCTCACCTCATGAAATTGAGTGCATAGGTGTCTGCACTCCAAGTTATACTTATGTACTACAAAATACTTATTTTGATTTCATTCAATGCTTTGTTACAACACCTTGCTCAAATGTTCTTATTCTGTCTTCTATATTACTGTGTTTTTAGTAGTTTTGAAAATTGTATTGTACCTAACTTTGTTGATATTAGCTTTGTAATAATTGTATATGGAGCTTTTCTCCCCGGGCCTCCATTGAAAATTGGCCCATTTTGGCCCGATGGACTTTTCCAGTTAACAAACTGCAAATAAAAAAAATAAATAAGTCAGGAGCAGAATATTTGTTGCTGCTGGTGCCGCTGATGATAACATAGTTGTATTTATGAGACGACCTGCGGTAAGTGTCAGGCAGTCTCCAGGCTTAATGGCAGGTTCTCTCACCTCTACAGAAACTGACTCTGCATCACAAAGTCAAACACAAACTGACATTTCACTCACACTTGTACAGCAGGAACAAACCTGCATGCCTACCCCAGCGTCTCAACATGCAGAAGAACAGTTTGAGGATGAAGGCAGGGAGTATGAGGCCAAATTGTCCATAGTGACAACATTATAAAGAGGTGCCAGACACACAAATTATTTTAACTACCTCAGGAAGCACACAAAGTATTGGCTGCATGGCAGGAAATGTGCTGTGATGTAGTTAGGGCTCAAACCAGTGCAACAGAGAGTCAGCTGCTTTGAATTGGCAGAGAGCAGGGATTAAGTCATGGTGTCACTAATGCGTAGTATGCTGGCAACATAAAGCTTCAGTTGCTGCCCCATTCGTGCACTGGTTAGGACATAACTGGAGTCAAGCTGGACTCACGCTTACAATGGGCAGGAGACAGAGTACTGTCTGGACATGTGTGGGGAGATCACATGAAACTAACACTGGTTCTCAAGACAGTATCAGTACTCACAGTGTGTTCGCAACACATTTCTCACAGGCCACATCAGTGGTCATCTACACCTAGGAGAACCTCATGTTTCAGGACAAGGTCACAGTCACTCAGCAGTGTCAGGTCACTGCCAGCAGGATCACTTCCTCCTCCAGATCACACCATTGCATTAACTCACCTTACAGTTCTCATGGTAGCACATCCTTCAGATCAGTTGCAGCATCACAAGCCCAACAACAAGAGATTTGTATGGCTAATTTGATATGAAACTACTGTGATAAACATGCATGTGTACTGAAAATAAGGTTTTGTTGGGGTTTGGGGGTGCTGCATATAATGTCACCATAATTTGAAATTGCAATAATTTAAATTTCTGTTTAAATGCAATTGGATTGTGGGGAGGCAGGAAGTCTATGCACATCTCTTAAGTACATAACTGAACAGTGGGGCAAAAAGCAGTGATACATGCATTACCATCCCATATGCTTATAGTTACATAAGAAATCAGAATAACAATAAGCAAACATTTCCAGGTCCACCATATCATACAGAAATGACACATCAAAGTTATCATCCTGCCATATACACTTAACCCTCATCACTGCACAAATGAAGACTGTTTCTGAAATCATAATTATTTTTGAATGACAGTAAAAAAATAAACAGATGTGTAGTGCAACATAATTCTTTACACATATTGGCAACTGAAACTTCAATTTTTCACTGTCACCATTACCACTTTACATTGCATAGTAAATAAATAATTGAACTGAAAAGTTATTAAGTACAACATGTGCTCAGGCAAACAGCTAGTAAAGAAATTTTTTTAAGATAAGACAATGTCAGATGAATAGTGACAGTAGACCATCCACCACACAGCTTAACCCACAGGTATCACTGCATGCATCAGTTATTTTACTTATTTTGATATTTGTTGACTGGGTTAGTCCAACTGAGCAAATGCCCATTTTCAGTGTCGGCCCAAGGTGAAAAGCTCCAAAAGGTACATACATGATATAATACGGCAAAAGAAATGAAGTATAACAGTAATCACATACAATCACATACAGTCACATACAATCACATACAATCACATCCAATCCCCGCGGTGGAGTGGCATTTGAAAGACATGCCTAGAATGGGCGTGCCTTCATTGAAGGTTGGGCGTTGAGCTGGCACCTTGTTACCATAAAAATCTACTGCCAATCATTAGCGGACCGGAGTTCCGCCGTGGCGACCCCTAACCGGGAAAAAACGAAAGAACAACAACTTAATCACAATGCAATTACTTACAGATATACAGCAAGAAGTATGTTCAGGATAAAATATAACATCCCTTCAGGGCATAATAAATAAGTAAATAAGACATTCTGTAGTTTAGCCTTGTTTTTTGACCAAGCACAGGATTAAAATAAAGTTAGGTAACAGGTGGAGAGGAAAAGAATAAGAGGAAACGGGGTTACCTGTAGCAGAGGGGAGAGGTAGATCAAGTTGGTTGTCTTTTAATGTTTTTTTGAAACAGTTAGCGATAGAAATCATTCTTAAATATAGGGGCGGTTTATTCCATTCATTGGCAACAGCATGATTATAAAGAAGTCTGCCAATGTATTTTTTTGGGGCTTGTAAATCTCCAGGAGGTGTTGGTCAGAGCCTCCGAGTGTATGATTAGGAGTGTGGAGAGAGATGAGAGTTGAGAGAGCAGGATGGGAGTTGGGTTTGTTTAGAATGGAGTGAGTCAGGTGTAGCTGAGGCAGAAGGAGTTGGTGCAATTCTAGCCACTGTAAGTTTTTTAGAGATAGGCAGAGGTGGGAGCAATAGCATTGATTAGCATTAAATCTAGATATTTTATTATATGCGAGTTCTACCTTAGTCAAAAGATTAGATTGTGGGTTAGTAAGGATTGGGGAAGCATATAATAGGGTGGTTAGTAGGCTTGTGCACGAGAGAGTTTAGATTCATTTGTGAGGGGTTTTTTTGTTTCTATAGAGCAGGCCAGGTTTTTGATGAGTCTTTTTCATGCACTGTTGGATGTGAAGATCAAATTCTAGTTGGTCTATTATGACCTCTAATACTTTAGTGTGGGGTTCAACCTTGATATTTGTGTTGTTGAGAGAGGTGGCAGTGAAGGTAGATTTGAGGTGTTGGAGAGATTTAGGGAGGAATAGGAGGAGTTTAGCTTTCTTAGGGTTGAGAAACAGTTGTTTGGATGTTAGCCATTTTCCAACTGAGTGGAGAGATTCTTGGGTACGGGTGAGGAGGTGGGAGAAATTGTCAGAGGAGAAACTTATTGTAGAGTCATCAGCATCCCATATTGTAAAGGTTGTTAGTAAAAATATTAACTAGTAGGGATCCAAGAATGGAGCCATGGGGAATCCCGGTTTGGGCTGGAAGGAAGGGGGAAGATGCAGGAGCCATTTTACAGACTGAAGTCTGATAAAGAGGTAGCTAGAAAACCAGCAAAGAGCAGGGTTGGAGAGATTAAGGCTAGATAGTTTAGACAGTAGTAGGTTGTGGGAGATAGTGCCAATGGCCTTCGAGAGGTCAAGGAATTGACAGTAGACTCATTTATTGTTGTCTTGAGATCTGGAGATAGCCTGCGTGAATGATATTAGTGCTGTGGATGTACCGTGGTTAGGGCAAAAGCAGTGTTGGGTAGGTTTTAGAAGATTTTCTTGTAGAAGATCTAGGAGCTGTTTATGAATACACTTTGCAAGTATCTTTGATAGGGGAGACAGAATGGCTATAGGCCTGAAATTAGAGGGTTCAGTAGAGTTTATTCTTTTATGCAAGAGTATAAAATAGAATTTCTTCCAGATATCAGGAACTGTGGTTTCTTGGATTGATCTATTGATTAATATGGATATGCAATAGATTTTGCAGCTTCTTTAAGGAAAATAGAAAAGTTATCAGCAGAAGCGGAGCATGTTTTGAGTTTGCTGAGAAGTGATCTGATATAAACAACAGGGATAAGCTTAATAGAGAATAAAGTTGTCTGGGTGGATAGAGAGGGGAGAAGTAGAGGGGTAGGTACTTGTGTCTTTGTTAGATAACTTATAAATGGAGTCAATGAAGAAGGAGTTAAGAAGTGTGGCAGTGTCTAAGACAGATATATTGGGGGAGTGAGTAGGTGTAGAGGACCTACCTAGCTGTAGAATCTTTTTGATTGTATTCCAGAATTTGTTGGGTTGGAGTGGGTGTTATTTTACGGTTTTAGGTAGAATTTTTTTTGTCATGGTTGATTTGTTTTTTGGTTAAATTACAAAGTTCTCTGTAACATTGAATATTGGAAGGGGATTTTTTCCAGTTTTCCAGGCATTATCTCTCTTGTACATGAGGAAGTGAGTGTATTGAGTTATCTAAGGAGTGAAGTTGGATTTTATTCTAATTTTCCTAATGGAGGCTTGGGAATTTGCAGTGTTTAGGAAAATGCTGTTGAATTTTTGAACTGCTTCATCTTGGGAGAGGTCATGGAGGAAAGACTAGTTTAAAGAGGAGAGCATGTGGTTAAAGGTGTGTGGGTTGAAGTTAGAAAGTTTGTGACAGTCTTTGTATCAATGGGATTTGCACAATAGGAGGGATTGCTCTTCAATATAGGTTGGAAGGTGGTCACTTAGGATATCAGGCAGTGTAGTGGGGTTGTGTTATAGGCTGGGGTTAGAAGAGTGTATCCATTCAAGAGTAGTGCTGGTATTAATGTGTTTACTCAGATGAATGTGGGAAGTGCTTAGTTAGGAGAAGCCATAGAAGTTAATGCTTGCATTTCGAGAGTTTGTGGTTAGAGAATTCTGATCAATGTTAACATCACCCAATATAATAATTTCATAGAAGACAGCTGGTAAGATCCAGAAAGGAAAGTGTTCGAGGGTGGGGATTAGGGTTGCCACCTTTTAAGTGAGCCAAAGTGAGACATGGGGGTGTGGCCAGTATGACACTGGTCACACCCTCTACCATGATGTCACCACAGGAATGGTGAAGGAGATGCTGTTATGGTTACAGCAGCTGACTGGCTGCTGGAATGGCTAACTGGCTGGTAGGCTGCTGTAGTGGCTATCTAGCTGGCTGGCTGGCTGCTGGTGTTTCTAGCTGGATGGCTGCTGGAGTGGCTAGCTGGCTGGCCAGCTGCTGAAGTGGCTAGCTGGCTGTTGATGCAGTTAGCTGTCTGGCTGACTGGTGGAGTGGCTAGCTGATGGTGGAGTGGCTAGCTGGCTGCTTAAGTGGCTAGATAGCTGGCTGGCTGATTGCTGGAGTGGCTAGCTGGTTGGTGGGAGTAGCAGCTGGATGGATGGATTAATGCATCTCAACCCATTAGTGTACCGCTGATAACGGGATGGGTGGCAACCTTTGTAGGGATGTTGTTTCCTGGAAGAATATAGATGGTAGCAATAGCTATATTTTTATGATTGTTCAATTTGAAGTTTACTAGGAGGATTTCTGCAGGGTGGAACTTAGATAGTGAAAATGATAGGGGGTAGAGGGAGAGTTGTTCTGAGTACAGTATAGCTACACCTTCCCCCTTTTTTCTTGAGTCTATGATGGCAGATGATATTTTAACTGGGGAATAAAATTTCACTGTCAGATATGTAAGGTTTTAGGTAGGTTTCAGAAAGGGTGATAATGTCAGGGGTGTAGAAAGATATCCAGGAATGTAGTCCAGTGACTTTGTTTAGAATACTTTGAATATTGAGAGATAGTATAGTTAAGTTTATGGTAGATGTGAAGAAGTAAGTCTGAGAAAATGGAAAATGGCAGAGGGGAGGGGTGGGTAGGGAGAGAGGAGCTGGTGACTCGTCCTGGGTTTTGGTGTATATCACCTGAGAGTAATAAGTTTAGTATAAGAAGTTTTAGTAGAGAATAGTTGAGGTTTAAAAAGTGATATTTTGACTTTATTTTTGGAGAGAGTGAGAGCTATTAGAAGAGTTTTATTTTATGCAGGTGGGTGTCATTGTGGTTGAATAGTGCAGGGGCAGTAAGGAATGAGTGAGTAGTTGAGAGATGATTTTGTGGGTAGATAAATGTAGTGGCAGGGTTTATGCATGTTAGTGTGTGATGACAGGAGGTAGAGATAGAGAGAAGAAAGAGCAGAGGAGTTATGATGAGAAGATGTATCATGTTGTGTGATAAGGTAAAGGCAGCAGGATAGATAGCTTGGGAGAGTAGAGAAACTAGCTTGAAATGGGGGGTGTAGTAAGAAGGTATTGGAAGGCTTTTAAGTTATAAAGTGGCAAGATGATAGGGTTTATAATATTGTGGAAAAAATAGAGTTAGGGAGGTAGGGATAGGCCTATTTTTAGGAAGTGATCATATATAAAAGAAACTTTGAGTTGATAGAAGGCTTTGGGAGGAAGTTGGGTGTAGCAGAAATAAGTGGTTTGGATGGATAGAGTATATGTTTAAAGTGTGCTGGGGTGGTTGGAAATTAGGGGTAGGGTAGGGGAGTTGAGTGGCCCAAGAGTAGTGAGGGTGAACAAAGGAGGTTGGACCCTGGGCCCTGTTCACAATAGTCTTCAATGAAGCAATCAGTAGGTTTTACGCTGTAACTTAAACTATTAAACACTAAGCTGCAGAAACTTAGTGTTAGGATATTAGCTTTAAAAACTTAAACTAGATGGATAAGATACAAGCAGCAGGGGCTATGTGTTAGAGTGTGACTGTTTTTAGAAATACTGCGAATAGTCTCCTGAGATAGAAAAAAAGATATACTGCTGATGGGATTGGTTGAAAGCTACTGGTTAAATCTCAGGGAGAATTTCTGTTAAATAGGTGACTAACAGTTAACAAATATGTGGAACATACTACTTTGGGAACTACACACTAGAGCACTAGAGGCAGAATACACAGAAATATGGGGGGAGTGGTGAATAACAGAAACATCTCATTGATGTGAAGTGATTGATTATATGGCACAGAGTTAATGTTAAATAGCATTTAAAGTGAAAACATATCTAACATTACTAAGACATCTGTAGCTAGGCCAAGATGCCAGAAAATGCTTTGGTTCACACAGCAGTTCAATTGGGCTGTCAGGGAGCTTTGCAGGAAAAGAACAGTTATCTAGGTATTATTTTATCAAAAAAGAAAACACTATTCTGAATGTCCTGGTTCATATTTTTGGATTTTGGATTAGATGCCACCTTTAAACCTGTGCAGCTGCATGCCTTGCATGAGCCTGCAACATGAGGTTCCTTACCATTGCTGCCAGCTGGTCATCATTAGTCATAGTCAGACTAGAAATGGCAGCTGCAGTAACAGCATGGGTAACTTCACCACCAGACGGGCACATAATCATATTATGCAAAATGCAACAGGCAGTGAATAGCCTAGGTAACTGGGTCATACTGAAGGCTACTTTCACAGTCATCCAGACACCTGAAATGATTCATCAGGAGGCCAGACACCCTCTCAGTCACAATACAGATCTGGGACAGGATATAATATACTTCTCCTTTGCAGCTCTAGATGAATTTCTCACCAGAGTCATAAGCCATGGTGACAGTGCATATTTATTATTTATTTATTTATTTCAGTTTGATAACCGGGGAGGTCCACTGGGCTCAGGGAGCCCATTTTCAGTGGGGGCCTGGGGAGAAAAGCTCCGAATTACATAGTGGTTATATACAGTTATTCACATAAAAATCAAAATTAAATGAAGTAAGAGTACAATTAAATAAGATTGTGTTACACAGTGTGTTCACAGTTACAGTCAAAGTAGAGAGAAACACAATTCAAAAATCATTAAGAGTCAGAGAACAACATAAGTTATATGGTTTTATGGTGTCAAGTATTTATGAAGGTATGATATAGAGGGAATTTATTGAGAAGAAATTATGGGTGCAGAATTTATTTTAAGCTAAAGAACAGGAATAAGTTGTTGCAAATTATATTTTAAGCTAAAGAAGTTAGAAGGTTAGAAGTTCCTAGCAGAGGAACAGGAGTATGTTCCCAGGTTAGAAGGTATTTGATGTATGAGGAGGAAAAGGCACTGGGAAAGAGGGGGAAAGAGAAGTAAAAGAGAGCAGAGGTGGTAGAGATTAAAGTGGGTTGTATGGGTAATTACTTTTACTATTATGTCAGGTTAGGTTTAGGCTCAGAGGTAGAGAAAAGTTTATGGGGAGAGAGTGGCATAAGGCTATGTGGGGAGAGAGCAGTTGCATTTCCATTTGGAAGAAAGGTATGAGTGTAGAAGAGTTTTAAATGTTTCAAAGCTTTCACAAGTCCTTAGGGAGGATGGCAAGGAATTCCATTTTTTAGCTAAAGAAAAGGATAGCAGATACTGCCCAGCAGGACGATTGGGTTTACAGACAGTGATTAGGTTTTGGTGGGATGATCTCAGAGATCTTGGAGGGGAGTATGGCTGGAGGATATTGGATAGGGCTGGGCACTTAGTAGATTGAAAAATTAGTTTATGGGCTGTAGTAATTTGGAGATAATCTAGATGGTTGGGGAGCTCAAGCCAGTTTAACAAATGAAGGGCAGTACAGTGATGGGAGGAGAATTTGGCTTTGGTGGCAAATTTAGAAATTTTATTATAGCAGACTTCCAGTTTGAAGGAGAGAAATGCAGATAGGTTAGATAGGAGAGGAGCACCATATAAAAGTGAGGGAAGCAGATCGGTAGTGGCAAGGGGAAAGGGAGTGGATGTTTCTGTATAGCATACCAAGTTTAATATGTGTTTTCTTAATGTTTTGCTGGATGTGGGTGTCGAAATTTAGGTGTTCATCAATAGTTATCCCAAGAAGTTTAGTGTAGGGAGAGATCTCTAAGGCAGTGTTGCTGTGGCTTACAATTAGGAAAGAATGTTTATCAAGAGGGGAGGCTTTTGATGGAGAGAATAACAGAATTTTGGATTTGTTGGCATTTAGTGAGAGGTGGTTTTGGAACATCCATTGTTCAGTAGAGGAGAAGGCAGTTTGGATTATTATTTGTAGCTGATGGAGGGTGGGAGAGCAGCAGATAAAAGTTGAATCGTCTGCATATTGTACAATTTTGGTATTGGGTATGGCTTTGTGGAAGTCATTAATGAAGATGTTGAACAGCATTGGGACAAGTATAGATCCCTGAGGTACCCCAGTGGGGGTTGGAAGGAAGGAGGAGGTGCCCTTCCCGGATTTCACGGCCTGAGACCTACCAGAGAGGTAGCTTGAGATCCAAGATAAAGAATGTTTGGAGAGATGAAGGCTAGAGAGGTGGTTTAAGAGGTGGGTGTGGGAAATGGTATTGAATGCTTTGGACAGGTCTAGCAGAACTGTAGAGACAATGTTACCAGAGTCACGGGCTAGATTTACTGCGTCTAAGAATGAAAGCAGGGCAGTGCTAGTACTATGGCCAGGTCAAAATCCATGTTGGGTTGGAGTAATTAGCTGATGTAAGGCTAGGTATGGCATAAGCTGTAGGTGGATACATTTCTGTAGGATTTTAGAGATAGGGGAGAGGATAGCTATAGGGCAGAAATTAGAGATGCTATTGTTTTTGCCTCCCTTATGGAGAGGTAAGATAAAGGCAGCATGCCATAGTTTGGGCACATAACATTCCTGCATGGATCTGTTGATTAAGATGCTGATGGGAAGAGCAATACTGTCTGTGGCTATTTTTAGGAATGAAGATGGAATATTGACAGGGGCATTGGTGCAAGGTTTTAATTTAGAGAGTAATCTTTTTATAAGGGAGGTAGAGATGGGTGTAAGTTCAAATACTGGTGGGGGATTTAGAGGCAGAGAGTTGTGTAGGGGGTGTGGAGGATTGGATGGGTTGGGAGGGCGGGTTGTTGTTAAGGAAGGTCTTGGTCAGGTCAGAGATGGAGTTGGTAAAGAAGGAGTTGAATAGGGAGGCTATTTCAGAGTCAGATTTTTTTGAGTCAAGCAGGGGTTATTTTTTATATCTGGTTTGAGAAGAGAATTAATTGAGCTCCAGAATTGTTTGGGGTTGTTAGACTGGTTGGACTGGAGTTTAATATAGTAGGACTTTTTTCGCAGCATACCCTTAAAAAATAGGGAGAGAGAGAGTGAGACAGAGAAGAGGAGGGTGAACAAAATAAGCAAAATATAGATTAATATACAGCAATTATGTTTTAACATGAATACTTAAAACACGTTGGCAGCTTACCAAGAAAATGACCACTGGGCATCCTCCCATTCAAAAGAGATGATAAAGTGAGTTACTGTGCCACATATGGGAATCATTTGCACTGTCAGGTAATGGGCAGACACATTGATGATGCACACCCTTGCATCACACCCTATCTAGTAATTGATAGAATGGAAGCCCTTCCCATTGTAGTACTGCTCACCATGTGGACCAGGAGGTGCCCTGATTGTAACATGGGTACAATCTATTGCACCAGGTACATCAGTAAAATGTGCCATCCCATAAAGGACATGCATAGTCCATGCTTTGGCCTGAAGTGACACTGGAAAATTGATGTACTGATCCACATGTGCCAAGAGTACATCCAGGAGTTCCTTCAGTATTCTCAAGGCAGTAGCCTGTGAGATCCCCAATGTGCCCACAGGCTGTCACTGGAAGGTCAAGGTAGTAAGCATAGTGAGGGCTATACATACTTTGGTGTCCACAGGAATAGGAAGTCCATGCATTCCTCCAGTGCCTCTATGGGATCAAGCATGCCCACTAAAGACCTTTACAATGTCCATGTCCACTCTAAACTTAACAAGGATTTCTTTATTATCATAGTTATAATATGTAATCCTTTGCTTATTTTTTCACCATCTTAGTGGGTGAGTGGCACTGGGCTTAAGTGTTTTTTGCCTGGCCAAAAGAAGCAACTCTAATTTAGAAACAACAGAGCTTGCCACAACATATAGCATTTTCTCCTGCTGCAACTTTGATAGATTTCATGATGTTTTTATGTTTATAGCTCATCCACAACAAGTGTAGGAAAGCAGGTAATATTAACTATGAATTGCAAATTGTGTAAAAATAGTTTTAATTAGCATGCACACATTTGCATATTTTCTCATTTCCATCTCAGTATCTGCTCATTTGCATAACTGCATTCGAGAACACTACCAATTGGCATGAATGGCCTCTATGAATCACGGCTCAGCTGCACCTGTTTGCACTCACCCCTGAATTCTTTAATGCATTTGCGTAAATGACTATGAATACTGGCCATGGTCTCTGTTTAGCCAAGTACATCACAGAAAATTTAAAGGCCAAAACTAGAGACATTACACTTTGGTTGTAATGCACTATTACTATGAATCTCGGGAAATTTAACATAGAAAGATCACTGAGAGTCTTTGGTTGACATTTTCAGTGCATTAGAATGGACTGTGTTTGCATGTTGTACTTCAGATTTGGTTTGCAGGATGCAGAGGAGAGGTAAAAGTAACAATTTATGTTTGTATTCCACCTTTTCTCTATTCTATGAGTTTGTGTGACCTAATAGTTGGTATATATAGAGTTTGGGGGACTTGCTCTGTGTCATGGAGTGCCCCTGCAAAAAATAAATAAATAAATACATAAATAATAATAATAATAATAATAATAATAATAATAATAATGCTACTCAATGCTAGAAGTCTAAACCTCAAAATGCACTCTCTCGAGGCACTCCTAAAAATGGAGAACATCGATATCTGTGCAGTAACTGAAACCTGGTTCAAGGCTTCAGAGAGCACCCCTGCAATACCAGGCTACAACTCTCACCACACTTTTCAGCCACCAAACCAGGACTGAAACACTAAAGGTGGAGGAGTGTTCATATTCACCAAGGATATTCACACCACCAGGCTAGTTGCCCAATGCAATGCGTCTGAAATTCTCCAGGTGCAACTAACAGTAGGTAAGACTGCAATCCAAATTGTAGCTTGTTACAGATCCCCCACCATGCCCTAAGATTCTCACTACACCTTTCTAAACATACTGGAAAATACTAAGATACAAACAAGCACCCTAATACTGGGTGATTTCAACTACCTTGCCATTAACTGGGAAAACTTCTCATGTAACAACACCTTTGCCTAACGGTTCTTGGAATTCATAAATTCCAACACCCTGGATCAACTAATCCATAGTCCCACCAGGGGCTCCAATATTCTAGACCTGGTCATTACCAACATGGGAAATTGATGCTCCACATTTATGGTCACCCCCTCGTTGGTCAGGTTTGACCATAAGCTAATCACCCTTAACATCCACATCCCACCCCCAACCCCCAGTAAGGAACCCTCCATAAAAAATGTCTCCAAAGCCAACTTCATGCTATTCAAGTCAGAAGTGACAAACTTCATGACACCCATGCAGACGGAAACTGAAAGTTCGAGTGTTGAATCCTATACTAAGGCACTGTATGAGCACATCCACTCATGCATGGATCGTGCCATCCCAAATAGAACCAAGATGCTCTCCTCCAAAAAAAGGAAGCCAATCTGGTGGTTCCCTGCCATAAACAAACTTTACAACAATAGGAAGAAACTGTTGCAGAAAAGTGGAAAATCCCAGAATGCAAAAATCTCCCTTACCAGCCTCAGTAAGAAGCTGAGATCCCTCATAAAATCCTCCAATGTTAGTTACGAAAATAAAATTGCCAAAGATTCCAAAGACAACCACAAGGCATTCTATAACTATGTCAAGAATCTGAATGGCAATGCTCAGATTTGCTCTGAGCTACAACAGAATGGCATTAAATATATTGATCCCAAGGATATTGCTAATATCCTGGAAGATCAATTCAGTGCCAACTTCACTCCCCTCTCACCCCCTAAAAGCCCATCTCAATACCGGAACATTGCCAAATTCTGGTAATAACAACTACACAGGTAAAAAACACACTCTCCAAAGCTAAGAATACAGCATCCATGGGACCAGATGACATCTCGGGCTGTGTACTACATGAACTACAAAATGAACTGGCACCTCACCTAAGTGTCATGTTTAATTATAGCCTCACCTCAGACTTTGTGCCCACTGAGTGATGCACAGCTACAGTTATCCTACTCCACAAGGGGGGATCCACCTTGGATCCCAGGAACTACTGCCCCATCAGTCTGATGAGCCTGATCTGCAAGGCCATGGAATGTATTATCATGGCACATATAAAGAAAGACATTGGCAACCTTCAAACACTGGACCACACCCAGTTTGGGTTCATAAAGGGCCGATCTTGTCTCCTGAACCTGATTGACTTCTTCAAATCAGTTGCCAGAGCCATGGATGAGGGTAAGGCGGTCCACACGCCTCTATCTGGACCTCGCCAAGGCCTTTGACACCACCCCCCACTCTGGAATCATAGATAGACTTACTAAGCTGGGCATTATATTCCTACGTCACTCGATGGGTTGTCAACTGGCTTACTGACAGAACCCACAGTAACCGATTCCAAATCCAGCTCCAGACAAGTGACAAGTGGAGTACCTCAGGGTTCAGTCCTGGGAGCGCTCTTGTTTGGCATCTACTTCTCTGAAGTACAGGCCAACACTAAGGGACACTAGCTAACAAAATTCACAGATAACTGCAAACTGGGAGCCATTATTGAATCCCCAGATGATGTGGATACTCTATGAAAGGGCCTTACAGAAACAGATACTTGGTGCCAGAGCCATGGGCTCAAGATCAATGCCAAGAAATGCATAGTTATCCCCTTTGGGAAAAAAAACATGTACCTATGAATTACCACATAGGTAGCAGTACACTAAATGTTGAAAGTGTGATAAGAGACTTAGGGACACAGGTGGACAGTGGTCTCACCTTTGATAACCACATTGCCACAACAGTCAGGAAATCCTTCTATGTGGCACACCTCATCACTAAGAGCTTTTCATCCAGAAAAAAGTAGGTCATTGTCCCACTGTACTCATCCCTCATTAGACCCATTATTGAATATAACACCCCATTTGGTATGTTCCTCTCAAGACATCTGCAACAACTAGAAAGGCCGCAGAAATACCTTACTAAAAGAATCACAGGCCTAAAGCAGATGTCCTACGCTGACCACCTTAAAAAAACTTCAGCTATTCTCTGTCGCATATCGTCTACTCAGAGGTGATCTCTGCTTAACATACAAGGCCATGTCAAACCCAGAGCGGTTGGCCATGCTACACTTAAAGAAATCCCAATCCCTCACAGCCACATGCTCCAGGGATCTAAACCTTGTCATCACAATAAACAAAACATGCTGGAGGGATAAGTTCCTGACCCAGAGACTCCCCAGACTCTGGAATAGACTGCCCATACATGTCAAGCAGAGCGCCTCTTTGGCCCTCTTCAAAAGGAACCTTGACGATTGGATGGGAGACAGGAAATTCACCCTGGGGATCACATCAATCGCCCTACTAGACAGGGGTCCAGGGATGTAAATAATGTGGGAAGAAATAGCCAGGGAATTGTTATGGCTAGGCTGGTAAATAAATATAGGCCCTAGGGCCGATAATACTAGCCTAGTACTAACCTATGAACCTATAATGGTGTTATGATGTACAAAATCTGGAGTGTTGCTGTTTTGACTGCATGATGTTATACAGGGTTAGATATTTCAGCTGCAGCTAACTATGTATGAATTAAATGGCATGCAGTCAGTTATAGCTGACCTGTAATAAACTTATGCTGCTTATGCCAGAACATCGAGGCAAGGGTATAAACATCTACATACTTCAAAGTGGCAGTTCCTAGAAGAAGGATTTAGAAAGAAGTCACTGAAATGATATTTTTTCTAATTAAAAAAAAATAATAAATAAAATGTCATCCAATCAGCTGTTAGTAAAGTATACTAGAGGTGGGGAGTCTAACGCATAAAAGAATTAAGTAAAAACAAAAATCGTACTTCCCCGTGTCAAGTATTGGGACAAGAATTACACAGCACCAAAAGGACTATTAGACACTCTTCTGTGTTCTTTCTAAAACTAAAAAGGTACTTGTCCCATGTAGCTATGAGACAAACATACCACATGACATTAAGACAAATGTTTACCCTTCCCCTACCAAAGGGAGAAGTCCCTGAAAATAAAGAAATGCACTATTCCTTCTCATCTGCAAGGCAAGCATGCTAAATGAAATTCTAACAGAATCTTTCCCTAAATGAGGCGTGGAACACAACATATGCAAAAATAATTATTCCCTTGTAGCTTATAAAGCAGATAATGTCAAATGGTAAAGAGAGATCAGCACAACAGAAGAGACCCACCAGAACAGACAACAAAATAGGACTAAGATCTGGAACGACTCGACAAAAACCATTGACTCAGCTAGAGCAAAAAATCTTACGTAAGGGTGGTGGAAACAGTGATAGATGGTAATTGATATGTCAGGAAATTGAATCTCAAAAGTATTTTATTCAATAACAAAAAGAAGTATGGAATCATCTCTGATAGAAATGGCAATGGTAAAAACTGAAAAAAGCTCAGTGACTTTTGTTGTGCACCCCACCCTGTATGCTTATGAGAGCTTGTTTTCACTGTCAGCTATTTCTCTGCATGCATGTACTGTCCAAAAATGACAATCACCTAGTGTAGCTTTAAGTGGCTGACCCCCCTCCATATGAAAAGGTCTGTCATTGTCAGCAGGAAGAAGAAGACTGGGGACCGGTCACATTAATTATGTATATGAACCTCTTATAAGCAGGCATTGTAAAGCTTTTTTTTTTAAGCCTGTATTGTATCTCAAGAGATATGAACCTTTTTACCTTAACTGAACTATTAATTATACTAAATGTAAATGAAGGTCCCTACCTAAATAAGACAAATATGTATTTGTTATGGACAATACTTGCTATATCTAGGAAATGCGTAACCAGAAGGTGGAATTCAAATACACCCCCGACCTTGGAAGAATTCTACACTTTACTGAAGACAACTGCATTGATGGAAATAAAAATCAAAGAACTACGAATGTATCCCAGGCCATTGGTAAATAATCCTTGGAAGAAAGTTATATCTTTGTTGGACACTCTTCAGTAATCAATATTGTATCTCTGATAACTGATCTGTTAATTCTATATTTAATAACATACAGTGTATATAATTGAAAGTCAGGTTATTGTAAATATTGTATATAGTTGTTAAAAATGATATTTAAAAATATTATGTAAATGTTACTTTAATTGAAAATAAAAAAAAATTTGAGGGAAAAAAAAAGAGATATGAGTCTTATAGACTGGGAACATTACTCAAGCCCCAACACCCTAGCCCAAAGGTTCCTTGAGTTCATAAACTCAAATGCTATGGAACAACTAGTCACCATTCCCACAAGAGGAGAAAATATACTAGACCTGATCATCACAAACATGGGGACAAAATGCTCCACACCGGAAGTATATCCCTCATTGGTGAGATCAGACCATAAATTAATCTCACTGGAGATCCACATCCCCAGCAAAAGACCACAGTGAAGAACTTCTCAAAAGCAAACTTCACACTTCTTAAGACTGGAGTGGTATCCTTCAAGGCCCCGAGCCAGTGGAAACCACAACCCACGCTGCTGAAACCCTTACAAATGCCTTCTACGAGCACCTCCAGGAATGTATGGATCAAGCAATCCCTAATAAAATCAAGACCCTTTCCACCAAAGGCAGGCGCCGGTCTGGTGGACTCCAGCCATAAACAAACTCTACAACAAGAGGAGAAAGCTACTACATGACAGAGCAAAATCCTTAAATGGGAAGGCATCTCTGATCAATACTAGCAAAAACTACGATCACTCATAAAATCATCCAAGGCCAACTTTGAGAGAAAAATCGCTAATGACACAAAAGACAATCATAAAGCCTTCTTCAGCTATGTTAGAAACCTGGGTGGAAACTCCCAGATATGCTCAGAATTAGTCCAAAATGATAAAAATCACTGAACCCACAGACATTGCCAACATACTGGCAGACAGGTTCAGTGCAAATTTCTCCTCTCCTCCCCCAAAAGGAGAAATATCTATCCCACCAGAGTCTAGCCTCCCAAACATCTCAGATGCCCAGGTGAGAGCTGCTCTCTAAAGCAAAAACACAGCATCAATGGGACCGGACGGTGTCCCCGGATGTGTGCTACGAACTCAATGAGGAACTAAACCCACACATAAGGCTGCTGTTTAATCTTAGCCTTACTACAGGATAAAGAATGGCGACGGCAACTGTGATCCCACTCCACAAAGGCGGTGCTTCTCGGACCCTGAAATTACCATAAGCTTGACGAGCCTTGTCTGCAAAGCTATGGAGAGGATCATAATGGAACTCATAAATAAAGACATTGGGGACCTACAGACACTGGATCCTACCCAATTTGGCTTTGTCAAGGCAGATCCTGCCTCTTGAACTTTTTTTGAAACAGTCACTAAGGCCATTGATGAGGGTAAGGCAGTTCACACAGCCTACCTTGACCTAGCCAATACCCCACTCGGGCATCATAGAAAAGCTCACCAGCTTAGATGTAAACCCATATGTCACAAGATGGGTTGCAAACTGGCTCAAGGACAGAACACACAGGGTTAGAGTTGCTGGTGCCATGTCAGACTCTAAGCGTGTCCCACAGGGCTCAGTCCTGGGCCCCTCTTGTTCGGCATTTTTTTTTCTGAAGTGCAGGGCAACATAGGGGATTGTGGCTGACAAAATTTGCAGATGACTGCAAACTGGGCACCATAATTGACACTCCATCAGACACAGACATCCTCCAGAAAGGTCTCATAGAAATGGATAACTGGTGCCAGAGCCATGGCCTTAAGCTAAATGCCAAAAATGTATAGTCATACCCTTTGGGAAAAACAAGGTAACCCTAATTACCACATAGGTGGTAATCCATTAAACACGGAAGAAGTTATCAGGACCTGGGGACCCAAGTTGACAGTAACCTCTCTTTGACACTCACATTGCCAAAGTGGTTAGGAAGACCTTCTACATTGCCCACCTGATCATGAAGGGATTCACATCCAGATCAGGAGAGGTCATTGTACCCCTGTACTCTTCACTTATCAGACCAATGATTGAGTACAACGCCCCATTCGAATGTACCTTACCCGACACCTGCAGCAGTTGGAAAGACCCCAAAAGTTCCTCACCAAAAGGATAAAGGCTCAAACATCGATGCCCGACTGAAGAAACTCCAGCTCTATTCAGTTGCTCAGAGGTGATCTGTGCCTGACATACAAGGCCATGTCCAACCCGGAATTAATGGACATGCTCCACCTCAAAAATCCAAATCCACCAGAGCCACGAGAGCAAGAGACTTAAACCTCAACACGGATATAAATAGGACGTGCTGGAGGGACAGATTCATCACCCAGAGACTCCCTACACTATGGAACAGAATCCCAGTCCATGTGAGGCAGAGCCCCTCACTGACTCTGTTCAAGAGAAATCTTGACGAGTGGATGGGAGATCGAATCATCTCTGTATCACTGCTGGACAGAGGCACAGCAAAATAATGGGTATAGTATTTTCATCTTAAGGGGTGGTGAAAGCCACACACACTCTGGCTAGGCTTATAAATGCCCTAGGGCAGATAGCCTAGTATGAACCTATGAACCTATGAACCTATAAAAGTGGGCACAGCATGTCAAATTACATGTGCTACACTATATAAAAAAGTTCAGTAATTAAGCTTTTATAATTGGCTTCAAGGAATATGAGCCCCACAGATACAGACAGTATTACATATGTTACAAAACAAACCAGTAAAGTCAGGTGATAGGCTCATAAATGCAGGCACTGTTAATGATCAAAGTAGAAACCACTCTATTAGATGGGCTTGATGAAGCGCAGGCAAAAGTGTTTTTTAAATATAATTCTATAGTGGTAGCTCATGGTGGGTTGTAAAGTTTGTTAAAAATTAAAATTTAAAATAAAACCTTTTAACTAAGAATGAGGTTCCACAGGCTGCTGAGCCGGTAAACCCTCATTGGTCTTTCAGGTATATTCAAATAAGGAGCTAACCTCTAAGCTTTGGGATTGACTCTTTATTTTTTCAACTCCCAGATTTTCCTAAAATCAGCTCCTCTCTGGGCCCTCCCACCATTGTCTGTAACTGCCTTTAAATAACTGACCTGTAGAATGTAATTTATTAGAACAAGAACAATTGTCCATCTCCATAATTAACCAAATAAACTACTTGAAACTTAAACACAGCAACTTTAATCCTCCCACATGGAAGTTGTCAGAGAGAGAGGGAGAGAGTCTCCTAGATCTGTTAGCTAAAGTGATTTCATCTGGACTAATCCTTCATTCTCTGCATAATTTCAAATGGTGGGATATGACTAAATTACCTGTGTCATGCGGCATATGGACCAAAAGTGGAATGTTGAATGACGAGACAACACAAACACCCCCCCCCACACTATTTTGTTTTGCACACAGGTTATATAAACAACCTCTTACCTATTAAATATTGTGTGTTTTTGTATTACTTTTGACACTGCCTTCATTTGCTTGTGGACTTGCATGAATTACTCTATGATGAATAATGCATCCTGTCTACCCATGTGCATTTAACCATTGCAGAATAATGAGCATTACAAACAGATTCATCAGTACTCCATGATTCTACAACAGTCTTGTTCTAATAGAATGTCCCATGAAGCATTCTGTTTTGGCTTTCATCTTTACTTTCCAGAAACACTTGTACTACCTTGGAAATTCTCTTTTATCATGCATCAGTCCCATATTTTTAAATCTATGTTTTTTTATATTTCATACAGTACATTCCAAGTCATTCTTGAAAAACAGCTTGTTTGTTAAGATGTGTACAGATCTACCTTTTCAGTTCATTCATTCATTGTTATTTTACCCACTTAATTCAAATTGGGGATGTGGAAGAGCTAAAGCCTATCCCAGCATTCCCTGGGAACAAGGCAGAAAATTAATCTTGCATAGGATACAAGTCTATCACAGCATGCAGAGAAACTCCCCCATTAACATTCACTTAATCACAAATTTCACACATACTCACTGGTAATTTAGTAGTGTAGCAGTCAACATATAGCATGTATTTTGAATGTGTGAGGAAGCTGGAACACCTGACAGAGCCACACATAAACACAGGGCTAACATGCAAGCTGCAGGCAAAAAGCACCTCAGCAGGTAACCAGACTTAAAGCTGTACTACCCTCACCTACAATGTCTCAGCTATTAAAGGTTTTATAGAGTATTTGTTTCAGTATTTTTTGTATTAAGAAATGAAAAGCTGGTTAAGAGTAAAGCATGTTTACAATAATTGTATAAAACCTGGTCAGAACATTACCCATTGAAGCAAATGGTAATATGAAGCAAACAGAGTCAATACTGGTAATAATATCATGTCACAAAACATATTAGTTGATGTGTTACTAAGTATACAAAAGTGTTAACACCTCAGAATATAGTATACATTATTATTCTGCCATCAGGTACCTGGTATAATGTACATATGAACGTTTTGTGGTTAAAATGAAAAAACAATATTTTAAAATAATTACAGTTATGCATGTTACTAGACACAGATACAGAATACATGTCCAATGAAATTTCAGCCTATAGATTTCCTATTGGATGGCTCTTAGAAAGCATCTGTTTGAAATGAGATCAGCTGCCTAGCTATAGTCATGCCTATTTCATGTGTTTGTACATAAAAATAATCCAAAAGTATGTGCATTGACACATCTTAGTGTGCCTTTTTGTACTGTAATCCCTTCAAAAGCATGCTGTTTAATATTAATATTTACAGAATATAAGTCAAATCATCTAGCAAATTAATTATGTGAAACTGTTCACGCTTATAAATCTACTTTATTAATTTCCATGATTAATGCATTACATTTATGTTCTGACTGTCCTAACAAACAATGGACATTTCTAATAAGGTATTAAGGGCTGTATCTGTGTAGAAAGATTTATGTTATCATGTTAATGAATTCATGACTGTTTTGAGATAGCATTTAATGTCATAAATCTGATTGAGATGACATGCAGTTATGCCTTAAGTACCTGACTGACTAGATAATTAATGAATACATTTTAATGTGTTTTTGAGTATAAAGCAATGTTAGAACTGCTTCATTGTGTTAGTGTTGGGGAAAAAGACAGTTTATAACAAAATAGAATGTCTGTATCACGTTATAGCTATATGCCTATGCTATATTTTCTTAGTTCTTTGTAACTTGAACATTGGAAAATCACACATAAAACAGCTTGATTTACAATGCATCGCCCTAATTTTGTGTTTGCACCTGACTCTGGAATCAGTGTACATAAAATTTACTTTGAAATCTCATGTCATTTCCTGTAGGAATTTCTACATCATCTCTTACGTCGGGTCCACTTTTTAATTTCGAGATTTCAAAACTTTGAATATCTGAACATCGGGATTCTGCTGTTCGAGGTTTTGAAATTTTGAAATTAAAAAGTGGACCCCTTACATCATATACAGCATGACATCAAGCTTTGTTACAGATGAACTCAGTATACAGTCATGAATGACAAGAAACTTGACACCTGTAAATGAGACAGTGAGTTAGCAGTGTTCCGTATTATATAATTATTCCTGTTGTATCTACTTAGATTAAATGCTGTACTACTGCAAAAGCCTATCACAATCCACATCATTGTTTAGTATCATTTTTACTTGAACATTGCTACATCAGAATGAATTTGAAATTGTAGTACTGACAATGTTGATTGACAACTACTTGGCAAGCTCTAGATTGCATTAGTTTTAATAAAAATAAAGAAGATTGATGAATGGAATTTACACACCATATACAGCAAGCAACATGACTACTTATTACTGAATGGAACAGGAAAAGGGCCATAAATATCTGCCTTGGAGCCTGACAGTAACAATAATCAAAGGCATTCAATAAAAATATTACTAGTACCATTTCCACAGCGGTCAGAAAAATCACAAACTGAAGGCTTTTTGAAAACCTTTAAAAAACACTGCAGCACTAAAGCACACTAAAGTGGGGATAAGGGAATGTACCTTTTTCCCCACTGTAGTGCGATCTCAGAGTT
>NC_056749.1:615422168-615452168 GCF_019279795.1 Protopterus annectens
ATAGTCATCTTAAAGAATTTTATAAATATATAAATTCATTTGGGAATAATGTTCAACAAATAAATATGATACAAGTTAATGGAAATTCAACTGACGATCCTAAATAAATAGCTATTTAGCATATATTTTATTGGAAATTGTTCATGAGACTGGGTTATATCTATTATTGGAGACAGAGAAATCTGATGAATGTCCTAATTGTTCTAATGTTATGGCAGATAAAGCATGTAATAAAATTAAGAAATGTAAACCTAGAAGTCTAGATAATGTTGCAACCATATTATTGTTTAAAATAATATTAGTGACTCAGTAGCTCGGTTTGTTAAATGCTCTGAAGTACATTTTATGGACAGCGCAGTGGGGCAGCGTTAGCGTTTTTGTCTCAGAGCAAGAGGATCTCTGGTTTGATTCTCAGCTGGAGTGCCTTCTGTGTGAAGACTGCATGTCCTCCCTGCATTCATGTGATTTTTCTCCGGGTACTCTGGTTTCCTTCCACATTACAAAAACATGCGTCTAGAGCGTTTCTCTCCAGGCGTCTGCTGAAAATTGGCTTCTTTCCAAGACAGACTTTCCCGATAAACAAATGTTAAATAAATAAATAAAATAATGACAGTCTTAGGACTTGTATTACTTACAGTGTTTAATAGAATACTGGAATCAGGATATGTGCCATCTCTCTGGAAGGAGTATTTGGTTACTCCTTTGTATAAGGAAAGAAATGAATTATTAATAAATAATTAAAGACCAGTGCATTTAACTTCTGTTTTATGTAAATGTTTTGAAAGATGCATTAGTATAATTATTACAAGAGATAATAATTTTGCTTTAGTAGACCTTCCTCAGTATGAATTTAGTAGTAGTTGGTCTACATTGACAAATTGGAAGGCGTTTATAATAATGTTATCAAGGCACTTGATTTATGATTTTGCACTGGAGTAATCCTTTTCGACCTGACAATAGCCATTGATCTGTTAAACTGTCAATAATTTTTATAAAATGTTACTTAAACTAAAGGCACATTATTTTTAATCAGATGGATTATTAATTGGTTAACATAAAATAAACTATCAGTGCTAATGCAAGTTATTACATCAGAATCATTAAGGGCATGTTCTGGAGTCCTGCAGGGACCAATGCTTGGGCCATTGCTGTTTAACATAGTTCTCTCTACTATTACATTTAACAAAAAGTGTTGGTTATATAAATGTGCAGGCAATTGCAAAATGGGGACTTTTAGCTTAAAAGGAGGACAAGTTGTTTTTTGTACTTATTAATAACTATTCTTTGGAGACTGGAAAATGGGCAACAGAGACAGGTTTGAGATTTAGCAAGGAGAAATGCAACATAATGGTTTTTGGTAATCCACTGATTAGGTAACAAGTTTAACATCATTTGTTGTGGTCCTAATAAAACACAAACACCCAAAGACATTTGATGACCCTTATTGTAATGGAAATGAATAACAAACATCAAACTTTATTGAGGCACACAGAATTCAACATTGCAACAAATAAGATAGTAAACATAAGGGCAGTGCAATTGCTCACCCTGAATAAGCAGCATCCCCCACTTGCTCAGTTACCCTAGTAATCCTAAAAGCAGCATCCCCACTCACCTTAATATCATCATCAATTCCAATTTCCATTCCAAATCATAGTAATCCTGAAGGCAGCGTCCCTGCTCACCTTAATATCATCATCAATTCCATATTTCCATTCCAAGTCATCCAACATCAAATCACCATCTCAATTCCAAATATCCTACTGAGGGAGACAGAAGAGGGTCAATCCTGACCCACTTCTCTGCCCTTCAAGCCATTACAAAAAAGGGGAGAACTGGGAGGCCAACAAGACCTCAACAAAATGTGCTTACTCATACTAGTTTCCCTTACAATACCCCTTAAGGCCCACCTCTAAGCCTTACCTCACTTTCTCCCTCAGCTCCCACCTTACTTAACTCTTTCTTATCTACTCCCTACCCAGACAGACAGATCCAACCTACTTAACACCCTACTTACAACCCCCCAACTTTACCCATCCAAGGTCATCCTGTGACAAATTTGTCTGTTCCAAGCTTCACTTGTCACGGTCCTAATAAAACACAAGCACCCAAAGACATTTGATGACCCTTATCATAATGAAAATGAATAACAAACATCAAACTTTATTGAGGCACACATAATCCAACATTACAACAAATAAGATAGTAAACATAAGGGCAGTGCATCCACTCACCCTGAAAAAGCAGCATCCCCCACTTGCTCACTTACCCTCATAATCCTGAAGGCAGCCTCCCCGCTCACCTTAATATCATCAACAATTCCAATTTCCATTCCAAGTCATAGTAATCCTGAAGGCAGCATCCCCACTCACCTTAATATCATCATCAATTCCATATTTCCTTTCCAAGTCATAGTAATCCTGAAGGCAGCATCCCCGCTCACCTTAATATCATCATCATTTCCATATCTCCATACCAAGTCATAGTAATCCTGAAGGCATCCCGCATCGCTCCCCGCCACCTTAATATCATCATCAATTCCATATCTCCATACCAAGTCATAGTAATCCTGAAGGCAGCATCCCCGCTCACCTTAATATCATCATCAATTCCATATCTCCATACCAAGTCATAGTAATCCTGAAGGCAGCATCCCCGCTCACCTTAATATCATCATCAATTCCATATCTCCATACCAAGTCATAGTAATACTGAAGGCAGCATCCCCGTTCACCTTAATATCATCATCATTTCCATATCTCCATACCAAGTCATAGTAATCCTGAAGGCAGCATCCCCGCTCACCTTAATATCATCATCAATTCCATATTTCCTTTCCAAGTCATAGTAATCCTGAAGGCAGCATCCCCGCTCACCTTAATATCATCATTAGTTCCATATTTCCATTCCAATTCACCCACCATCATATCACCATCTCAATTCCAAATATCCTACTGAGGGGGACAGAAGAGGGTCAATCCTGACCCTCTTCTCTGCCCACCAGCCCGAAGGGCTGTTCCCCCTCAGACCATAATACCTTCCCAATAGAACATATACCTTCAAATCCAATTAAGATTAAATAATCCAGCCCAAATTCATGAAATGAACTGCATCCAACCTGTACCACACCAGATCCCTGATAAACCCGAAATTCATTCCATTGCATCTAATTGCTGCACGTCTAGCTGCCCCAAAAGACAAAAGAATTACCTAAGATGATCCTTTTAACAACAATACCCACTAATGTTTGGCCAGTTATAACCACATCACACATCCTTGTAAAACTCCGACATCCAGAACTAAAATGCATCCCCATCTGGGACCCTTGTCAGGGAACACCACATCAACTGGAGCACCCATCACCACACCACATCTTGGTAATGAAAAGAAAACAGTCAGTTCAATGAAAATTCTAAACCATTCCATACCCGGCAATATAGTAAACCATGGTCCCTGCTGTGACATCTAAGAAAAAGAAAACTCTTACCTAACATCCCTCCCATAACCTTACCGCTCACCCACAAATTGAAAATATACCCCACTGCAATTATTTAAACAAACATAATCCAAAGACACCCTCATGAAGACAGTGCTTCCTAAAACCCTACCTATGAAATTTCTTCAAGCATAAACTCCCTTTCAACCATAACCTAGTATCTAACACTACCAATACCTACTTGAAGGTCAAATTAGTCACCCCAAAAAATACCTCGCCTTATGAACAATTACCATTTCCTATCACCAGACCACCTCATATCCATGTACCAGCACCTTAAAGTAAATAGGTAACTGTATCCCTACAGTTCCACCCCATACTGACATGCCTACCTGCGTGCCTACCAAATAAAATTGCCGAACAAATTCAACTAATGCAGTGCATAGATCAACTTGACTTCAACAAACACTAAACAACAACCCTGCTCAGTCACCTACCCAAGTTAACCTAATAACACAGCACCCACACCTGTGGTAGAAGATAAAACTTAGGCAGCTTGTATGTACCAGCAATAACCTTACAGTGCTTAACAGGTAAAACACCTCTTAAGGGAGAACTTCATCAAAAGTCATATGTGAGTAACCACTTTCTATGAGTCCAGAGCACCACTCAAGGGTAGCCATGACACCCAGTGTTAAGCCCATAACCTGGTATGCCACATTAAGTAAAACATGCTTAAGAAACAGATTAGTCTCCTGGAAAATACATCTGGTTCAATCCCCTTCCCCCTTCGTAGAAACCTCACTTGTCCTCTTATAAACTATGGAACAACTAGCTGGTTAAAAGTAAACTCACCCCAGGGGTTCACCCCATGTCCCCTTTTGAACTAGGCATAAGGCATCAGGTGCTGCCTTTGAAATACATCTTGACTAAATGGCCAAGCCTTATAATTTTGAGCATCCTTGGTAAAATTGTTAGCAACCCATGATAAGTGAGCCACTTTACCTAAGTGCTCCCCATTGCATTATAGTTGATCACATACCAATGAAATGCACCACCTTTGGTCAGCCAACTCTGGATCACGTTGGTCTCCACTACCCCTGGGCCATAATTTCTCTGTTGCCTTCTTTTGCAGATCCCCTTCAACCAGTAACTGTTGCCCACTTGAACTCACCATGTGTAACCTCCTCGCTCACCACTGCTTCCATTTTCTGCAAACTCACTTTGTAGCACCACAACTAGTACTCATGACATCACCATCTACAAAGGAAAGAACAAAAGTATATTCTCTAGAATGTAAAGAGAAGGTTACACCTTATACCCACCTATTCAAAATTATAGCAGCAATGTTCCAAAAACCCCCATCTGCAAGAAAGAAAAAAAAATGGGGAAATATAAATCATAGAAAATACATAATGCACATTCAAAGACATCATCAAAGTCAACCTAACCCTACCCGCCCTCACTACCCTACCCGCCCTCACTATGGCAGAGTTACAGCAGGCATATGCCATGAACAACAGCATTGTAAAAGACAACATCACAAAATGTCCTCTGCAAGTACTGGGATCGCAGCCCAAAGTTAATGTACCTCAAGTTCCATTGAAAGGGGGGCTGCTACAAATTCAGCGTTAGAAATTTAAAACTGATATTCTTGGGAATTAGGACTGAATAATATCAGTTTATCAACTGATCTATTCTTAATTAAAACCAGAATATTTTAATCATCCTATGAGCTTTCTAATTGAAGTTACTAGTCCATTGTTAGTATGTACTCCACATTTCACCCATAGATCGTCTGTGCCAAAAACACCATACCTAGCAGAGGTTATAACATCATATTTTACAAATAAAAGTCTTGTTCCCCAAACCTGTGGAGCTGGCTATTGGCATCACTTAGAGCATTTCATCTTAATTAATTCTCCAATAGTTGAATACCACCTTTTAGCCTTAGCTATCAATGGCATCTTATAGAGGTGAATTTCATCATATTTCAAGCTCCACTTTCTGACAAATATATATATATATATATATATATATATATATACATATATATATTATATATATATATATATATATATATATATATATATATATATATATATATATATTATATATATTTTTGTTTACATTCTTAATTTATTTTCAGTAATCCTTTGTTGATTTGTTAGTTATACTAGGCAGATCTTTGATCAATCCTCCTACTAATGCAAATTAATGAATGAATAAATAAATAAGAAAATAAGTAAATACTGAAAATATGATTTGTATCCTTCCATAAGCTTCATGTACATCTACTCCCCCCATGCTCTCTGTGAGATGCTAGAATGTTTAAGAAAAAATGTTGTCATTATAGATAAAATAAAATTTACTTTTATGATTATCATTATCACAAATATACTGAACACTTTTGTCCATAGTTTAGTATTACTGCTTCCAACAGGAAAAGCTCTCTGACTTTCTGTGCCTTAATTAATGTTCAAAGTATTTCCAATTAGTCTGATTAAATAAATGCCTTCTTTACAAATTATACCCATTCATAATAGCAGTAAAAGGAACGTGGATCCAAATTCCAGCTCAGTTTTTAACACCTACAGCTCTTACAATTATGTCCCTAACTCAAGTTCAGGCAAAAAGCAGGGAGGAAGCACACACATTTTTATTCAAGCCATCTTATCCCAACAATAATTCTTCAAGCCTGTGTTTTCTCTGACCTCCTGACTTGATCCTATTAAATTTCTCCTGGAAAAACAAGCATCATCCAATTGCTGTCAGCTACCTTTCTCCTCCTACCTCTCTTAGCAGTCTTAAAACCTTTATTTGTACAATTTCTTCAGAATAGGCAAACATAAAAACATCAGTATACTTGGAATTTCCACCATAACTAGTTAGGGGGGTCTTCTCAAATGAGATAGCCAAATTCCTAGCCAAAATCAATTGTATATAATTATTTAATGAAGCCACACTTTCCATTCTGCTATCCAAAAACCATTCCATTATTGTTTACCAAACATTAACAAAAAAAACAATCATCCCTAAAATATCTGTACTTCCACCTTCATTTTTTGTCTACCCAAAATCACTTCGCAAATCATCCACTAATGTCCCACTCTCCCTAAAACTAATCACCTTTAGGCTGAAATATCCCAAAATTATTGCAAACCTAAAAAAAAAAAACACATTACAGCTATCAGTGGATCCTCCAAAAGTGTCCTACAAGATCCCAATATCACAGCAATAGCTCTAACACAAAATATTTTTCACCTTCAAGACAAGTTATTATGTCTCACATATCATCTTTTCAAATAACAGAAAGTCTCCTGCTTGAATAAGAACTGAAAACCCTTCCCAAACTAAGAGACAAAGCCATTCCGACCTAGAAGCAAACCCCATCCCAAGCCAAATGGACAACCTTTACCTAACCTCATAATCTTGCCAAGTACGACATATGTGTGATCAAAACCAGCTGTTTCAAATATGCACAACTACCCTTCTAGGTAAGGCTAAACACTACTGACAAGATGTAAACTTACTAACTGGCTGCAAAACCACTGAAACCAGTTTGACTTCTAATACTATTCATTTCTACCAAGGGCCATTCTCTACCTCTGACCTCATCAGGGAACATTACAGCCAAATGAAATAAAGTCCATAACTTAGCTAACCACAGTTCAAGAACTGGTAATATATATATAGTTCCATTAAAACTAGACTGGACTGTAACATTTAATTAAACTGCCAAAGTACTTGCTTGAATTCTAATGCCGCCTCCTAAGTACTGCTAGTAAGGGTGGTGGCAACCCTATCAATGACACCAAATGAAATGCTTGAAAGGGAGCCCATTCAAGAGAGTGTTTGTATAAAGTGTTGTTTATGTTCTTAGTTTGTGGTGTCACAGTAATGTTCATAAATACTTTCTCTTAATGTGTGATCTGTTTTGCCAATGTAATTTGTGGGACAGGATGCACACTTAATAAGACCCTTGTGGTGCCACACTTAACTTTTCCAAGATACGTTTCATCCTGCACGCCAACAAGAACCATTTCCTGTAGATTAATAATCAGCTCCTTATGATTACTGCAACTGCTCAAGCGCAGCAATGAATGCTTGCCCCAAGCCCGTAAATCAAGCCTCGACACCAATTCTGCTATACATAGCTGAAGCAATCCCAAGCACTGTGGATGAACAAAACGAGACCAAAGAAGCAGCCTAAACTCCCACCAGAAAACCAAAACAAATCTGTTGCAACCCAACACCTGTACACTAGCAGTCGGCACACCACAGCTCTAACGATGGCGTCACTGCTACAACCAAGCACAACAATGATCCAGCACTCCTATGCAACCCAAAGCCTGCAAAACGACCAAAATGGCCCTCAACCATAGTCGCTTATCATGGGAACTGTAACCATTTTTTTTTTTTTTTTTACTTTAACATACCTCCTCAGTTGCATCCTACCCCTTTGGCATTGGACTAATTAGCAAAGTGACAACTGTAGTTAACCAGGAAATATGCAGAGCTGCATTCACAAAAAGGCACCAGCACTAACCTGAAGGACCATAGCTCTCAACCTCCAAGCCAAAACTTGCACAAAGCTAAAATAAGAGGCTAGGGCACCAAAACTTCACATTAGATACTAATTTACAACACTCTGACACATGTAGACCGCAAAACAGCAATATTTGTTGCTGTGCATTCACTTATTCACTTAAGCATGAGAAAGCTAACTCCACATATCCACCCTCAAGCCAACTTACATCCTAAAACAAACCCTGACCCCAAACTCCAATGATCACTGGCAACCACCAAAATCCAGAAACCACCAGTTTAAAAAAAAAAAAAAATAAAAAAATAAAAAAACCTCCTGTCATTATGTCTTAATGTACTAGTGCCTCTACCCCCAACAATGACCATCATACTCTCTAGTATTACCCAAGGCTTACATGCATGCAGCAGTACCTAGAGATCATCAGGGCATAGACTTGCTGTAACAAGACCACACCAAAATGTGCTTACTAATACAAATTTCTCTTACAAAACCCCTTAAGACCAACCCCTAAGCCTTACCTCATTTCCTCCCTCAGCTCCCACCTTACTTAACTCTTTCCTACCCGCTCCCTACCCAGACAGACAGACCCAACCTACTTAACACCCTACTTACAGCTCCCCCCCACTTTACCCATCCAAGGTCGTCCCCTGACAAATTTGTCTGTTCCAAACTTCACTTACTTTCACTGAGGTTGAGAACAATAAAGATCTTGGTATATTAATACAACAGAATGTTAGTTTCGATATGCATTGTCAAACAATTTGCTGTACACCTAGATGACAAATGGGTCTCGTATTTAAAATATTACCGCAAGAGATGCTAATAGCTTAACAACATTATATAAAGTATATATAAGATCTGTTTTAGTATATAATGATTTTTTTTGCATGTATAATGCGAGATAAATAGAATAACTGGAATCTATTCAAATATGTTTCATCAGGAAGATCTTGTTAAGAAAGCTAAGTTATAACGAGTATTGTTTAAAATTGAATCTGTACACTATACATTATAGGCATCTAAGGAGTAGACTAATTTCCTTCCATGAGGTCTACTTTGCTTGGTCGATAGCCCATATACTCAATTTTTTTTTTTTTTCATGAGACGAAAATATCGAAAACTGAAATCCTGAACTATACAGTTTTTCCCAGGGTAAGAAAACATTTGTCCAATGTGGGGAAATATGCCCTTTTCCCCACTGTAGTGTGATCCTGGAGTTGATATATATATATATATATATATATATATATATATATATATATATATATATATATATATATAAATATATATATATATATAAATATAGTTGGGGGTGCAGATCCCACATCAGGGGGATGTGGGGGTGGTCTAGCCCCTCATCTAGGTGGGTTTCAGATATTACAGTGCATTTTTGTGAAGTTTTGGGCAAGTGTTTACTTACCCTGGTAAAAATTGCACATTTTGAGATTTTAGTTTTCGTTATTTTTGTCTCGCAAAAATAACTTTTTGAGTATTTGGGCTTTTAAGCATGCAAAGTAGATCCCCTTCCATGATATGACATTACAGTTTATTTTTCACATACAGTGTTTAAGACTTACAAACATCATACTCTAGCATTTCTAACTAAATTCCATAACAAGAAAGTCAGGAAATATATTAATGTAATAATTTCTCAATTCTGGAATAGATAACCTGAACATGGGAGATTAGCTAGTAATTTACTAAGTTTTAAGCAACTGTTAGATGATTGGGATGGACTTTGGGACTTTGAACCAATGGTATCTGAGATAGAGATGATCGACAGCCTTATGGTCAAAACAGTGGCAATATTTATAAATTATCTTCTTTCCTGTAATGCTATATAACTCAGCAATTTTCATCAACCTCCAGACTATATAAAAGAGGAAACCCGAGCACTGCTACAATAAATTAGTCAAATTCACATTGAGTAAAGCTTACTTTTCTCATCAATGCATTGCCCTTAAGTGCCTTAACTAGCTAGAGCTACCCCACTGCCTCACTCTTTTTCATCTACAAGTACCATACAATTTAGTTTGCCACCCTGAAACCTGTCCTGAACTAGGCAAACTGCTATACATAGCTGAAGCAATCCCAAGCATTGTGGATGAACAAAACAAGACCAAAGAAGCAGCCTAAACTCCCACCAGAAAACCAAAACAAATCTGTTGCAACCCAACACCTGTACACTAGCAGTCGGCACACCACAGCTCTAATGATGGCGTCACTGCTACAACCAAGCCCAGCAATGATCCATCACCCCTATGCAACCCAAAGCCTGCGAAATGACCAAAATGGCCCTCAACCATAGTCGCTTATCATGGGAACTGTAACCATTTTTTTTTTTTTTAACTTTAACATACCTCCTCAGTTGCATCCTACCCCTTTGGTATTGGGCTAATTAGCAAAGTGACAACTGCAGTTAACCGGGAAGTATGCAGGGCTGCATTCACAAAAAGGCACCAGCACTAACCTGAAGGACCATAGCTCTCAACCTCCAAGCCGAAACTTGCACAAAGCTAAAATAAGAGGCTAGGGCACCAAAGCCTCACATTAGATACTAATTTACAACACTCTGACACACGTAGACCGCAAAACAGCAATATTTGCTGCCGTGCATTCACTTATTCACATAAGCATGAGAAATCTAACTCCACACATCCACCCTCAAGCCACCTTACATCCTAAAACAAACCCTGACCCCAAACTCCAATGATCACTGGCAACCACCAAAATCCAGAAACCACCAGTTTAAAAAAAAAAACAAAAAAAAAAAAACAAAAACCTTCTGTCATTATGTCTTAATGTACTAGTGCCTCTACCCCCAACAATGACCATCATACCCTCTAGTATTACCCAAGGCTTACATGCATGCAGCAGTACCTAGAGATCATCAGGGCATAGGCTTGCTGTAACAAGACCACACCAAAATGTGCTTACTCATACAAATTTCCCTTACAAAACCCCTTAAGACCAACCCCTAAGCCTTACCTCATTTCCTCCCTCAGCTCCCACCTTACTTAACTCTTTCCTACCCGCTCCCTACCCAGACAGACAGACCCAACCTACTTAACACCCTACTTACAGCTCCCCCCCACTTTACCCATCCAAGGATGTCCCGTGACAAATTTGTCTGTTCCAAACTTCACTTACTTTCACTGAGGTTGAGAACAATAAAGATCTTGGTATATTAATACAACAGAATGTTAGTTTCGATATGCATTGTCAAACAATTTGCTGTACACCTAGATGACAAATGGGTCTCGTATTTAAAATATTACCGCAAGAGATGCTAATAGCTTAACAACATTATATAAAGTATATATAAGATCTGTTTTAGTATATAATGATTTTTTTTGCATGTATAATGCGAGATAAATAGAATAACTGGAATCTATTCAAATATGTTTCATCAGGAAGATCTTGTTAAGAAAGCTAAGTTATAACGAGTATTGTTTAAAATTGAATCTGTACACTATACATTATAGGCATCAAAGGAGTAGACTAATTTCCTTCCATGAGGTCTACTTTGCTTGGTCGATAGCCCATATACTCAATGTTTTTTTTTTTTCATGAGACGAAAATATCGAAAACTGAAATCCTGAACCATACAGTTTTTCCCAGGGTAAGAAAACATTTGTCCAATGTGGGGAAATATGCCCTTTTCCCCACTGTAGTGTGATCCTGGAGGTGATGTATATATATATATATATATATATATATATATATATATATATATATATATATATATATATATATATATATATATATATATATATATATATATAGTTGGGGGGGTGCAGACATCAGGGGGTGTATGGGGGGGGTCTAGCCCCTCATCTAGGTGGGTTTCAGATACTACAGTGCGTTTTTGTGAAGTTTTGGGCAAGTGTTTACTTGCCCTGGGAAAAATGCATAGTTTGAGATTTTAGTTTTCGTTATTTTTGTCTCGCAAAAATAACTTTTTGAGTATTTGGGATTTTAAGCATGCAAAGTAGATCCCCTTCCATGATATGACATTACAGTTTATTTTTCACATACGGTGTATAAGACTTACAATCATCATACTCTAACATTTCTAATTAAATTCCATAACAAGAAAGCCAGGAAATATATTAATGTAATAATTTCTCAATTCTGGAATAGATTAACTGAACATGGGAGATTAGCTAGTAATTTACTAAGTTTTAAGCAACTGTTAGATGTTTGGGATGGACATTTGGGACTTTGAACCAATGGTATCTGAGATAGAGATGATCGACAGCCTTATGGTCAAAACAGTGGCAATATTTATAAATTATCTTCTTTCTTGTAATGCTATATAACTCAGCAATTTTCACCAACCTCCAGACTATATAAAAGAGGAAACCTGAGCACTGCTACAATAAATTAGTCAAATTCACATTGAGTAAAGCTTACTTTTCTCATCAATGCATTGCCCTTAAGTGCCTTAACTAGCTAGAGCTACCCCACTGCCTCACTCTTTTTCATCTACAAGTACCATACAATTTAGTGCGCTACCCTGAAACCTGTCCTGACCTAGGCAAACCCCCAACTCCACACTAGTGATGCATATCTCCTCATGGTTCATAAGTCCAACAACTTAGCAGGTTATTTTCTGTACTCTAGCCATGTCTCCAAGGCCAGGAACTCCATTCCACTCCAAACTTAAAACATCTACTCCGTAGCTCTTGGCTATGCTGCTGTTACATTCCTGGATAAGATTAATAAATAAACTGTAGTTGGCATTACACCCAGCTTGAGCCATGTCCTGCTGTATTATACTCTATAATTTCTATAAAATGATCTTAGTCCATAGTGTATAAAATTTAAACTGTAAAGTATTTCTTGCCTTTGATTAAAATTCCAGGCCCATCCCACTTCTCTTTTGTACACTTTATAAACCTACCAACTAGTACTACCACAATAACAATTAATCTACTAAAATTCTGTTAAACCACCTCAGCAGTGAAACTGTAGCATTATTTAAATACTTCATCTATTATTCCAAATATGTATTAAGTGGATTTGTAAGCTCTTTTGTATCAGTATGCCTTACTATTAAGTATAACTGTACAATGTCTTGTGTATTACTGCTATGTATATGTGTGTTAGTATTCAAACAAAATGTGAAAATAATAGAATGTATTGTTATTCGACTTTGTGTGTACTTATCTCCCAGGACCTCCACTGAAAAGGCACCTTTTATAGAGCTAGACTTTCTCAGTAAACAAAACAAAATAAGTAAAGTAACTGAGAAAAACATATTCAACTTCAATTGTTAGCTTAGCTTTTTGGTGTTATTTGAATGGAACCCCATATTTGTCAGCCTGGAAGACATGATCAGCATACCGCACTGCTTCTCCTGGTAACATGATCAGCATACCGCACTGCTTCTCCTGGTAACATGATCAGCATACCGCACTGCTTCTCCTGGTAACATGATCAGCATACCGCACTGCTTCTCCTGGTAACATGATCAGCATACCGCACTGCTTCTCCTGGTAACATGATCAGCATACCGCACTGCTTCTCCTGGTAACATGATCAGCATACCGCACTGCTTCTCCTGGTAACATGATCAGCATACCGCACTGCTTCTCCTGGTAACATGATCAGCATACCGCACTGCTTCTCCTGGTAACATGATCAGCATACGCACTGCTTCTCCTGGTAACATGATCAGCATACCGCACTGCTTCTCCTGGTAACATGATCAGCATACCGCACTGCTTCTCCTGGTAACATGATCAGCATACCGCACTGCTTCTCCTGGTAACATGATCAGCATACCGCACTGCTTCTCCTGGTAACATGATCAGCATACCGCACTGCTTCTCCTGGTAACATGATCAGCATACCGCACTGCTTCTCCTGGTAACATGATCAGCATACCGCACTGCTTCTCCTGGTAACATGATCAGCTTACCGCACTGCTTCTCCTGGTATGGTATGCACCTGCCCACTCTAAGTTATGGTTAGGCATTCTACACCCCCACACTGCCTTTTTCAGGCAGTGCCAGCCAGATGCACCTACCAACATAACTGTATGAGTAAAGGATACTGTGAAGGTGTTGCTGATCAATGCTAGGAGCCAAAACAAAAAACTCTACTCTGTTTGAGCCCTCCGCACCTTGGAAGATGTAGATGCTTGTGTAATAACATGGTGACATGGTTAAAATCAGTGAAGAGTGCTCCGGCTTTGCAGGGCTATAATGCTTTCCACATATTTAGACCAGTTACTATGCATGAGGGGAAAAAAGGTGGAGGCATCTCAATGTTTACCAGGAAATGTGTTATATCTTGTTACATCTAGCCTGGCTAACCAGCATGATGCATTAGAACTGTTTCATGTCTAAGTCACCATCAGTAATGTCCCTTATGGTAGAACAGCCAGATATAGAACTTTCTCTATGACCTTATGTAGACCTAACACCTACTTGCAAGAAATAGAGGCTCTTAGCATTAAAATCAATACTATTTTCCCTAGTGACTTTTACTATACAGCTATAGACTGGGAAATCACCACCACCAGTATAAAATATAGGGACAGAGATTCCTGGACTTTGTTAGTACAAATTCACTGGAATAACTTGCGAAAATGCCCACTGGGGGCAAAATCATGCCTAAGTTCATCCCTACTAATATGGGTGAGTCGTGCTGCACTCCTTGCACATCATCTTCATTCACCGGGTCAGACCATAAAACTTTTTCTTGAAATAAAATTGTAAAGTGAGATACCAACAACCCCTAGAATCTTTAGAAACTTCTACAAGGAAAGTCTTCTACTTGCAAATGATACCATGAGATATTTCAAATCACTCCATACTTGTTAAATTACTCTAAGTATGCAGAAATGCACACCACTAACTTGCTCCCACATAAAACCAGCTGTACCCTGTAGGGACAAGAGTAGGGCTAACCCCAAGTACAAATCTGCCAAGTGGAATCACAACATAAACAAGCTTTACAATAAAAGAAATAGAATTGTAGCCCAATATCAGTATAGTAACTCACAGCAGGCTAGATCCATCAACATTAAAATAAATAGGGAACTCAGGAGATTAATCAAAGCCACCAAAGCCAGGTTTGAAGCAATGATAGCCACCCATGCAAGTGGGAGCCATAAAGCTTTCTTTAGCCATGTTCCCACCCTCAAGAGCTTTGTGTAGCAATGCACTCAGCAGATTGTGAATGACACCATATAGGCTGAAGCTGAAGACCTAGCAGACTTACTACCTGAGGAATTCAACTTCAGCTTCAACCCTCTTTCACCCTTATTATCTGAAAAGGTATCCAGTAACTGATACCTCTACCTTCTCACAGGACCAAGTCCTGAATGCAATGTTAATGGTCAGGAATATACTGCATCAATGGGCCTTGACAGAATCTCAGGATGCATTTTAAGTAGCATGAAGCATAATTTATCTGCACCCCTAACAATGACGTTCAACCTTAGCCTTGTACCAAGTGACTGGAGGACAGTAATGGTCATACCCCTACATAAGTAAGGAGCATCCTCTGACCCAGGTAATTACTGACCTAGATGTCTGACCAGCCTCATTTGTAAGGCCATGGAAAGACTCATCATGGCATTAATCAATAAGGACATATGGAACCTCTAAACAGGGGAGTCATCCCAGTTTTGGTTTGTCAAAGGCAGGTCTTGCTTACTCAATCTAGTTGACCTCTTCAAAAAGGTCACCAAAGCAACAGATGAAGGCAAGATGGTGCATACTGCCTACCTAGATCTGGCAAATACTTGTGACACAATACTCAGGCATAATGGAGAAGCTTACCATACATCATCCGCTGGAATGCTAACTGGCTCAGAGATAGGACTTAAAGTCAGGATAGGGGAAACTATGTCCAAACAAAGACCAATCACCAGTAGATTCTCAAAGAAGTTGGTACTGGGACCTCTCTTTTTTGGCATCTATGTCTCTGAACTAAAAGCAAACACCAAGCATCTCTGGCTGATAATCTTTGAGGATGACTGCAAGTTAGTAGCAGTCACTGATTCCAAATGTTTTATCCATTATACAGGAAGGCTTGTCCCAAACAAATAATTGGTTCCAGAGCCATGGGCTAAAACTTAATGCCATAAAGTGCATTGTTGTATCCATTAGGAAACCCACTACCTCCTGGAAAATTACCACCTTGAATATACATCCCTAAGAGTAAACCCTGCAGTTCAGAATTTGGAAACATATGTGGACAGTAATCTTACATTTGACAAACATGCATCTACAACCATAAGAAAATCCTTCTGTATTGTGCAGCTTATAAGCAAAGGGATAGCCTCTAGGTCCAGGGATGTCATTGTCCCTCTTTACTCTACTCTCATCAGGCCAATCATTGAGTACATGTCCCCATTTGGCATGTATCTGAGCAGGCATATGCAGCAGCATGAATAGTCACAGAAGTTCGCTTCAAAGAGAATACAGAGCCTAAAACATAAGTCCTAAATGGACCAGTTCAGAGCACTGTCACTGTATTCAGTATCCTAATGGTGCTCATAGGGGACCCGTGTCTGGCTCATAAGGCATTCTCTACCCTATACTGACTGACCTACTGCACATGTGAAAGTCTGGTGGTGTCAGAAATACTCATTCTGGGGACCTAAACCACTTCTGTAACTTAAACTGTACAGTTTGGAGTGACAGGTACATCTCTCAGAGGTTATCACTACCATGAAACAGACTCCTCCATGTAAAACAAACATCATCCCTGTGTCTATTCAAACTTATCCTGGATCTCTGGATGGGAATGTGGACATTTACCCAATGACTGCCTCCTGTACTACTTATGGACAGAGGCAGGACCTAAATGCTCTTCCTACAATATGGCTCCTATGAATAGTCAAAGGTATTCCATCACTGTCTCATCCAGTACCAATCACTAACCAGTGGGTAGTATATAAATATAGATCTTGGAACTAAGTATGGATACTTTTAATTAGTGTGATAATCAGCTAGAATTAAAATGGCCTGCAAGTAGTTAGCCTAGTATTCACCTATAAATAGGGAAATTATGGGCATGGGAAGCAGTCACTGACATTTTATCTTGTCACTCTTCTCAACATTTAGTATATTTGTTCCAAGATTGCAGTTACCCCACCAAGGACTGTATTTCAGACACAAACTTTCATATAGAACTACTTCAGAAATTGCTATAAAGACCAAGCAGAAGTCACTTGTAAGGACTGTATAAGGTCAGAATGTTACAGAAATTACAGAAGCCAATTTTTCCATTCTTTTGGTTTAATCCTATAATTTTCTAGTAAGGAATCTTTTATTTTCAAGTTGTTTCATGTTACTTTTTTGAATGTACAAAATGCTAAATGCATTAATTAACTGGTAAAACCACTCACTTATAGGTTCATAGGTTCATAGGTTCATAGGTTCATACTAGGCTATCTGCCCTAGGGCATTTAAAAGCCTAGCCAGAGTGTGTGTGGCTTTCACCACCCCTTAGGATGAGAATACTATACCCATTAGTTTGCTGTGCCTCTGTCCAGCAGTGATACAGAGATGATTCCCGGGGTAAACCTACGATCTCCCATCCACTCGTCAAGATTTCTCTTGAACAGAGTCAGTGAGGGGCTCTGCCTCACATGGACTGGGATTCTGTTCCATAGTGTAGGGAGTCTCTGGGTGATGAATCTGTCCCTCCAGCACGTCCTATTTATATCCGTGTTGAGGTTTAAGTCTCTTGCTCTTGTGGCTCTGGTGGATTTGGATTTTTTGAGGTGGAGCATGTCCATTAATTCCGGGTAGGACATGGCCTTGTATGTCAGGCACAGATCACCTCTGAGCAGACGGTATGCGACTGAATAGAGCTGGAGTTACTTCAGTCGGGCATCGTATGACATATGTTTGAGCCCCTTTATCCTTTTGGTGAGGAACTTTTGGGGTCTTTCCAACTGCTGCAGGTGTCGGGTAAGGACATTCCGAATGGGGCGTTGTACTCAATTATTGGTCTGATAAGTGAAGAGTACAGGGGTACAATGACCTCTCCTGATCTGGATGTGAATCCCTTCATGATCAGGTGGGCAATGTAGAAGGTCTTCCTAACCACTTTAGCAATGTGAGTGTCAAAAGAGAGGTTACTGTCAACTTGGGTCCCCAGGTCCCTGATAACTTCTTCCGTGTTTAATGGATTACCACCTATGTGGTAATTAGGGGTTACCTTGTTTTTCCCAAAGGGTATGACTATACATTTTTGGCATTTAGCTTAAGGCCATGGCTCTGGCACCAGTTATCCATTTCTATGAGACCTTTCTGGAGGATGTCTGTGTCTGATGGAGTGTCAATTATGGTGCCCAGTTTGCAGTCATCTGCAAATTTTGTCAGCCACAATCCCCTATGTTTGCCTGCACTTCAGAAAAATAAATGCCGAACAAGAGGGGCCCAGGACTGAGCCCTGTGGGACACCGCTCATGACCGGCTTAGAGTCTGACATGGCACCAGCAACTCTAACCCTGTGTGTTCTGTCCTTGAGCCAGTTTGCAACCCATCTTGTGACATATGGGTTTACATCTAAGCTGGTGAGCTTTTCTATGATGCCCGAGTGGGGTATTGTGTCGAACACTTTTGCTAGGTCAAGGTAGGCTGTGTGAACTGCCTTACTCTCATCAATGGCCTTAGTGACTGTTTCGAAAAAGTCGACCAAGTTCAAGAGGCAGGATCTGCCCTTGACAAAGCCAAATTGGGTAGGATCCAGTGTCTGTAGGTCCCCAATGTCTTTATTTATGAGTTCCATTATGATCCTCTCCATAGCTTTGCAGACAAGGCTTGTCAAGCTTATGGGGCAGTAATTTCCAGGGTCCATAGAAGCACCGCCTTTGTGGAGTGGGACCACAGTTGTTGTACACCATTCTTTGGGTACGTATCCTGTAGTAAGGCTAAGATTAAACAGCAGCCTTATGTGTGGGTTTAGTTCCTCATTGAGTTCGTGTAGCACTCAGCCGGGGACACCGTCCGGTCCCATTGATGCTGTGTATTTTGCTTTAGAGAGCAGCTCTCACCTGGGCATCTGAGATGTTTGGGAGGCTAGACTCTGGTGGGATAGGTATTTCTTCTTTTGGGGGGGGGGAGAAATTTGCACTGAACCTGTCTGCCAGTATGTTGGCAATGTCTGTGGGTTCAATGATTTTTTATCATTTTGGACTAATTCTGAGCATATCTGGGAGTTTCCACCCAGGTTTCTAACATAGCTAAAGAAGGCTTTATGATTGTCTTTTGTGTCATTAGCGATTTTTCTCTCAAAGTTGGCCTTGGATGATTCTATGAGTGATCGTAGTTTTTTGCTAGTATTGATCAGAGATGCCTTCCCATTTAGGGATTTTGCTCTGTCATGTAGTAGCTTTCTCCTCTTGTTGTAGAGTTTGTTTATGGCTGGAGTCCACCAGACCAGGCGCCTGCCTTTGGTGGAAAGGGTCTTGATTTTATTAGGGATTGCTTGATCCATACATTCCTGGAGGTGCTCGTTTCAGCAGCGTGGGTTGTGGTTTCCACTGGTTCGGGGGCCTTGAAGGATACTACTCCAGTCTTAAGAAATGTGAAGTTTGCTTTTGAGAAGTTCTTCACTGTGGTCTTTTTTGCTGGGGGTGGGGGCGGGATGTGGATCTCCAGTGAGATTAATTTATGGTCTGATCTCACCAATGAGGGATATACTTCCGGTGTGGAGCATTTTGTCCCCATGTTTGTGATGATCAGGTCTAGTATATTTTCTCCTCTTGTGGGAATGGTGACTAGTTGTTCCATAGCATTTGAGTTTATAAACTCAAGGAACCTTTGGGCTAGGGTGTTGGGGCTTGAGTAATGTTCCCAGTCTATGTTTGGGTAGTTGAAGTCACCCAATATGATGGTGTTTGGAGAGACATTCATACTCTCCAGTGTCTTCAGGAAGGCTGTGTGGGCTTCCTGAGTTTGAGAAGGTGGTCTGTAGCATGTTACAAACTGTAGGGCAGTTTTACCTATGGTTAATTGTACCTGGATGGTCTCCGATGCTTCGTGCGTTGCCACTAACCTGGAGGTGTGGGTATCCTTTATGAATATGGATACTCCCCCTCCTTTTGTGGTTCGGTCCAGATTTTGGGGCGGAGCATGATATGAGGTATAACCTGATAGTGCTGGGGTGCTCTCAGGAGCCTTGAACCAGGTTTCAGTCACAGCACAGACATTGATGTCCTCCATACTGAGGAGGGCTTTGAGGGCGTGCATCTTGAGGTTTAGACTTCTGGCATTGAGCAGTATTACCCTTAGTTTTTCTCCATTTTGTTTTCTAGGGCGGTAGGTTTATCATTTGAGCCTTGCCTAAAAAAGGCACTATGGGGTGGCAAGAGCCTTTGCCAATATCCGAAGCCCAGGGTGACAGGTGCAAGCCATCCCTTGCGAAGCAGCGTGGCTTGTCAAGCATGTCATCCCAGGCAGACAGACATTGGATCCCCTTAGAATGACACCAGTAATTAAGCCAATTATTAAAGCTGATCATTTTGTCTCTGTATTGTGGCATCATTCTTGGTGAGGGTAGGATACTGCTCAGGGTCAGGGTCATACCGGCCTGGGCTACATAATCTGAGAGCTCCTCTATGTCTCTTTTCATGTAGTCCAGGGAGGTACGTCTCAGGTCGTTCACACCGGCATGGACAATGACTGAGTCATACTTGTACTTGCTGTGGAGTGACCTGAGTGCTTGTGTTATGTGGCGGATTCTAGCGCCTGACATGCAGCTTACTGTGATCTTTTCCTTGTTCAGTCTGGTGAGTGGGACGTCAGTGTGTCTGACTATGGAGTTACCTATAACAAGTGTGTCTGGCATTGTGTTAGGCCTTAAGGGCTGTGACTGTTTAGCACACTGACTTTGAGAACTATGTGTTGCATGTCTTAAGTCTTGAGGTGGCAGTTGCTTGGGTGTCTGCTTTGGAGGCCTCTGTAGTTTTGGTAGATTTTTGATCAGTGCCTCCGAGTATGTCTTTGTGTGTTTATGTGTTTGTTTTGCAGTTGTGATAGTTCTATGTGAAACTGGGTTTGTGGTGTGCATGGTTTCCTTCTCCTCCTGTCTGGTCTTGCCAGTCCTGAGTTGAGAGAGCTCAGCCTCCAGTTTGGCTATATAGTTGCATCTCTCACATGTATTTGTGTTTTGTGGGAGAAGGAATGGGTTGTCTGTGTACATGAGGCAATTGTAACATTGCCTCAAGATGCCCAGATTCACCAGCTGAACAGGAGAGGACGCTAGTAACTGACCTTCGACATGCTAGAAAAAGTGAAAAAGTTTGCTGTGTAACTGAGTCAGAAGGGACCTATAGGGAAATGGGTACTCAAGGGGATTCTAGGCTAATGTAGTACTTTGTTTAGTATACAAGTACTTTACCTATATAAAATGCTTTAGGAGCAAGTGCTGAGCTTTTGAGATAGAGAATAGACTGTTTAGATTGCAAGTAGAGAAGTTCTAAGGGAAAAATTGAACAGCAGACTTTACGGAGCCAGAAATAGTTTAACGGCTGCCGATGGTGCTCTATGGGCAACTCCGCTAAATCACATAGCGCTAAGCGGGCTTTATAGCAGGGCGTTGAAAAGAGCTAGGAATTGACCCAAAATGGCCAATAGACTACAAGTTTCTGGCTGGAACCACTGCTCTAGGAACAAATAGGCTGCTCAGTGCTCCCCACTCTCACTGGTGAACAAAGAAGTTTCCTTTTATCCAAATAAGGATATGGAATAGCACAGGAACCAAGACAAAGCCCAGAGGTCAGCAAACTCTGAAGACTGGACTATTCTAGTTCAGTAAGGCGGGAAAACAAGATTTTTTTTTTTTTTTTTTTGCAGAAAACAGAAGAAAAACAGACAGTAAATGCTATAAGTGCTTTTAAACGGCTAGCGCACTTGAGTGTGTTAGCCTACAGGTAAAATTAAGCAACAAATAACTTTTTTAAAAGTGCAAAACAGTTAATCAACACAAAAAACAGTTTAAATAGAATGCAGAGCTGTATAAACAGGAGAAAAAGCAGTCGCTAAGCAGTAAATAATCAAAAAGCCAGAAAAAAATACTTAAATCAGGAAAAAGTCATTCTTTTGCTCTCTGCTGCTTGTAGAACTCTGCAGGACACCGCGAGGAGCTGTGCTGAGTTGAATACAAGCGAAGAAGCGCGCTTTATTACAGGGGGCTGAAAAGAGCTAGGAATTGACCCAAAATGGCCAATAGACTACAAGTTTCTGGCTGGAACCACTCCTCTAGGGACAAATAGGCCGCTCCTATTAATGTAGTGCATTGAGCCCATTAGAGAGAGAGAGACAGGGGGTAGACAGAGAGTTGACATTCCCTTTAGATTACAGAGTATGCAATTTTTTTTCTTTGATAGATACCCACTTTCACATGCAGAACTTGTGAGCTGATATTTCCTGAAGACATACAGTTATGTGGAGTGTGGATTAAATGTTCTAGGCTGGTTCTTCATTCTGCAATGAAGAGTCAGGCTAGATGCATTTCGTACATATGAGCATTTCCTTCATATTGCTAATGTGTACCTTTATTTGTCATTCTGAATTGTAATGTAACAGTACAAACTATACGGCAGATCTAGAATGCTGTCAGAATTAAAGGAGCACACAAACATTGGCCTTGGGGTTTGATGCACTTCTTTTGCTGAAGTCATTTGCCCTAACAGAAGGCTTGTGCAAGCTACATCACATCAGCACTCCAGCAGTGATAAAGAAAAAGACTTGGACAAGTAAGCCAACTGTGGTGTTTGTTCTGCTACTTGCCTTTTTTTTCACATTTTGACATAATTATTATAGCAGCATCATTGTCACTGTAGGTTGTTCTAACAACTCATTATTGTAATTTGTTCTACTTTTTGTGCTTCAGTGATGCACCAAAGTATATTCACTTAATTTTAGTTTTTGGCTTTACACTATGATTATAAAACCACCAATGATTCTGAAATTGCAAGGAAACCTGTCTGTAAACTGAAAGCCCTTTTTCAGTGTTCTGAGTTGTATCTCACTGCAGGTGGTTTTGAGGACAGTCAGGAGGGGCTTCAGCATGTCATGTTTCTTCCAGTCATAGGTGAGGAAGCCGTCAAGGTGTTTAACCCATTTACTTTAAAACAAGTCAGAAATATACATTTGCTGAATTGAAAAGTAAATTCCAAGCATTCTATGAGATGAAAAATACCTAGCATATATGATGCATTTGACATTTAACAGAAGTAATGGGGTTCAGGAGAATATAGATGATTATGCTACTGACTTTATTTACAGAGCACAGCATTATGAATCTTCTAAATAACATACCACCTCCTAATAAATGCCCATGATACATAGAAACACAGTTGAGTGGTATGGCTATGCACTTTTAGTCTTTTTTAAGACTATTTTGCTGTTGATTTGTTGATTCTATGCATATAAAGGCCCTGGTAGTTGTTAGTCTAATGAAATATATCTGGTTTTAAGTAGGTAATACTGTTGTGATGGATGGTATGGTGTGGTTAAAGGTGCGGAAATTGTCCTGATATGCAGTTGGGTTTGTAAGCATGATTGTGATGTTGTTAAAAAGCAGGAGGAGAGTAGTGGGATTAACTGTGTGGATCTGCGGGGTGGTTGGCGAATTAGGTGTGGTATGGGAATGAAGTGGGCCACACTTCCCACATTAGTGGAAGGCAATCAGTCTGGGCCTTCTGAAATCCAGTGATTCTGCACACCCAGCCCAACAAAGGTAAACAAATGGTCTGAGCACAATTTTGCTGTGGCTGGTAAAAGAAAGAAATAAAAAATGAAGGTACACCACTGTAAACAAGTGATAAACCAAACTCTGCAGAGGGCAGCAGTACAACTGCACTGATGTATCACTGCACGCTTGAGGATGTTTAGACATTAAGGCAACCCACACAGGGGAATATTACATAAATAAGAACACAGGTAAGAAATGTATGCCCTCCATACAAGCAGTCATGACTTTAACAATTTTCTTAATACACAAGTTCTGTGAAATGGGATACAAAAATAGTTTGTACAATTACATAAAGTATTTAGAGCAATAAAGAAACAGAGAGGGGTAAATTGGAGGTACCTCTGAATGCTGGTGTATAAGTTTGCTCTACACTGACAGGGGTGTGTCAAACTTCAAAGTAGCATCTCCCCTTACTTTAATTCCTCTATGTCTGTAGTATTATTATGGCACATTAAGTATTTAGAGCAGTAAAGAGGCAGAGAGGGGTAAGTAGCAGGTTGCTAGAGTAACAAGTTTTGCATTAGCATGTATCTGAAGGATATGAATTGAAACTCAAATGTCTGCCATTATTTAGTGACTTCACTACTCAATGATTTGGAGCAAACCACATATTTGATGAGAAAATTAATCAAAATATGTTACAAAAATGTACATAGTTTATGAAGCTCTGACCAGCTGAAAGGTATGGGCCTGTGCTAGCAAAGCTAATTCTGAAGCAATTTCTGCTATTTTAAGATCTGTGTCAGAACTAATTCCTGGAAGTATTGGTTTTGCTAATCTTGACTGGCAGTAGTCAAACTAAGGAAAGACTCAAGCTAGTCAGGGACTGTGCCTGTTCTGTTAGACTTGATGCATTTTCAAAACTGTTCATTTTAGGGCTGACTGCATGAAATCATGTTTCAGCAATCTAGGGTGTAAGTCATGCTAGCTAGACTAGGACTTTGTTCTTCAGTAAACAGCTGAATTGAAAGCATCTCTTATAAGTCTCTATATGTGCTCCTTTATGTCATTCTGAATCAGAGTGTTTGCAGTGATGATCAAACCTTTGCTGCAGATTTGACTCACAGTGGTCAATGTTTAAACTGCAGTATGAAGCCAGTGCAATGCCATTCTTCAGCAGGGTATTTGACTCTGCTGCTGGCAACTTTTCAACAAAAAAGTAATCGTTAACACAAAAAAAATGTTATTTGGCAACAAACTGAAACTCACTAAAAACAGCACCACCCTCCAAATTAATAATCTTAACAACCTTCCATTTAAAATTGTATCGTAATTCAAATACACATTGACCCATCATTCACCCTCCATTACCATCTGGGAAAAAAATCAGGAAGTAAAACTAACTTATCACCAACCCTTTTACCCATGTTGGGGGTTGCACTCCCTGCTCTCAGCAAATAAATAAATAAAAAACGTATTATGTAGGCAAAATGTCATTGTATTTAAACTAGTTCTGCATTCACAACTTACTTCACCTCCACTTAATTTCTCTCTAATCCTCTACAATAACGTTCCTTTTTAGTACTCCTGCTGATGCCAGTAAAGTCCCGATTACCCCTACCGTCACATACTAGCCCTGATATTAGTTTTTGTAATTCAACTTTTCATCCTTATCCTTGTATCTCATCCTTGTTACTTGTTTTTGTAAATATGCACATATCTTATGCCTCCATTTCAGTATTTGTTGGGTTGTACTTAATCTGTTTATATTACTGTTTTGTTGGATTGTATGTAATCAGTTTATATCATGGTTAAGACTGGACAGTGACTGTACTCTTACTCTGTAATAAAACTCTGGAATGTCTTACCAGTAAATATCAACTTAATATATAACCGCAAGTGTTTTAAATTCCCATTAAAGAATTTCCTTTTAGAAACAGGTATTTGCCCTTGTTCCAAAACTACTTAAGCCACCCCCACTCCTCCCACCCTTATATTTTCCTTTCTCCACTTCTTGACCACCTACCCTACCTTTACCCTTCTATCACACTACTTTAACCTCCTTCCATCTTCTCACTATCTTCCCTCTCCCCTCCTACCACTTCACCACATTTCCACCATACTCTCCCCCTTATTGTAGCCCCTTCTTAGGGTCTATATCCCTTCTAGCAAAATTTTACATTCCACCTTATCTTGCTGAACTTTCTATTAAATTTTCTTCCTCATCTGAAATATCTAACTTTCTACCTAAGCCAATATATGTGTTTACTATACCTCCTCCATTATTTTACCTGACATTTACCTTTATATCTCCTTTTTATTTGACCAGTCAGTGGACTACAGGCTATAGGTTACATATACTATCACTACTAAACTAACAGAATAAAGCTAATCCCATATTATCTCATCCTTTCTGCAAATCAGCTGCTAGTTTTCCTGAGTTGATACTGTATGTAAACATATATCAGTTGTCTATTATGCAAGTCTCTGTAAGTCATAAACTGATTGTATATTCAGTACTTGGCATATTTGCAACATTTACTGTTGTGGAGCTTTTCTCTCCAGGCTTCCATTGAAAATGGGTACCTGACCCAGTTGGACTTTCCTTGTTAACAAATGCTAAATAAATAAATGTGTGTGTGTGTGTGTGTGTGTGTGTGTGTGTGTGTGTGTGTGTGTGTGTGTGTGTGTGTGTGTGTGTGTGTGTGTGTGTGTGTGTGTGTGTGTGTGTGTGTGTGTGTGTGTGTGTGTGTGTGTGTGTGTGTGTGTGTGTGTGTATGTGTGTATTTTTTATTTTTCTGTATTTTCCTGGTAAGAGACTGAAATGGGTAAGTCCTGCTTAGTACTGTACCCTAGTTAAAAAATTCATACAAATGAATAAAATAAAATAAAACCCAAACTTGGCTAGTGTCTCTGGCAATAGATAGACAACCAGGTGAATGGAAGTTGGCAAGTCCAATACCAGCTTACTTTTGTATGGGTGTGGAGCTTTGGTCTAATAGCACTCTATCTAATGTAAAGTAAAGGGTAGTGCCAAAGCTACTGACATGTTGCTCAGTTTCAGCAGTGATTAGGGTGGGAGGCTTGGAATATCTGTGTCATGGTTCCATGCATGGAAGCATGAATAAGACCTGTATGAAGTTTCTTTGCATGCTCTGGCTTCAGTTAGAGAAGATGTAACCCTTTTGAAAGGTTACTCTAATCTTACATTTATTAAAAAACAAAACATTGTCAATGCCAGAAACACTGATGTCCCCATTCTGCCTTTATTAGAGTCATTTGGGTAGGGGAGTGAGGATTAGCATCAGAGGAAGAGCTAAAAATGTAAAACAAAAATACTGTTGCCATAGAGCTTTAATAATATCATACATTTTTTTCTACTTTAAACATTTTAGGATCATAATTTGCGTCATGTTATCCATCTCGGGACGTCACATTTAATGATTTTAAATTTGATATCATTACTACTGTACTGGGGTGTATGTTTATAGATCATGTTGGAGACATTATACATTGAATTAATTTTATCCATTTGTGATGCACTGGAATATTATAATATGTAAAGAAGTTTTTTAGTTTCTGTAACTGCACTATTCAAATTCTGCCACATCCTGATGCCTATTGTTATCCTCAGACAGGGTTACAATGTTATTGCCCCAGCCTGATGGCCCTTTAGTTGTACTCACCATGTATGATGATCAGTGATGTCAGTGATATCTGTGCACATGTTGTTACGCTCACATGGTTTTCATTAGTAGTGACCTGCTTATGTTCTTCTTTCACTTTTCTGTGCATGACATACAGCTCTTCTGGGGGCGATAAACAAAGCACAAACCTACATTCTCTCCTGGACAGATTAGCCTACATTTAAGTTGATCAACACCACCCACTCACACTCCACAGACTCTTCAGGTGTCCAGATCTGCTTCTTGAACTCAGGTAACTGGGAACGTATCTCCCCTTTGATCATGGAGCTGGCTTACCTGAACAACTCATTGCTTATAAATATTTATTATAATTGATACTACCTTATTCCATCTATATTGTGCTTAACTCTTTTCAAAAAATGGAAAAGCTTTAAAAGTGTTCATTTCCCCCAAATGGTTCCATTCACTTATGTTTTACAGTTCATTTTTTCCTGAGGTATAGGCGACTATGTCATCTCTTCTAACAGTTGCATAAGCAGTACACATGCTTAGCCAGTTATCTACCTCATTAGTTAGGAAATCAGTCACCTAATTAAATCACTTAATATACACAGTCAGATTCCTAACTAAACAACACTGTAATACATGATTACAGTCTGAAATCAAGGGACAAATGACCTTGTTGTAGCAAGGTTGATAGCTAATTACCTAGCTATAACAAATTTGTTATAGCGAAGTTCTTTATAAACTTCATTGTTGTAATAAACTAACCCATGACTGCAATAAGGATAACAGTCACCAAACAGATGCACAAGAAACCAACTAATAGCTTTGAAAAGCTGCAACAGACCTCATGCTACTGCATAGATAAGAACCAGAAGTGAAGTTTTCTGTTTTATTTATTTATTCATTGATTACACTTGTTTACCTGGATGGTATGAATAGACTTAAGATACCCCTTTTTAGTGGAGGCCCAGGAAGAAAAACTGATTAGAAGAAAAAGATAGAAAGTTTGCAAAAACTACAGCTATAGATTTGGTAAATTTTTTAACATTATTAGCACATTCAGGATGATAAACATTTCAGTACAATTACAATAGTATTAAAATATTGCAAAACACTTGTGACATCCCTCCTCTCGGCCAGTAATTAAGAAGCCTCAGTCCTCACCACTGACACCACTGGGGAACATTCACTTAGAACAAAAATAGATACACAGAGTATTTTCAGATGCAGCTCTCTGCACCAAGCACAATTTCCCGTAAGACCACACAGGGAGCCCACTCCAGTCCTGGGGCTGGACATCCTCTCTAGGCCTCAAATAAGACAACACCTTACTCTCTGCAGAAAGTATTGCTCTGTGTCCCTGTTCCAAGTAGCTGACACACACACAGTCTTTGAAATTTAATTTTTACACACATGCGTGTGTGCGCGCATACACACACACACCTGGAAAAGACTGGCATAGATTTATCTGCTATGCCACGTCTACCGTGACTCTAATGTATATTCTACTGCCACCAGCCAGCTACTTTAAGGCTCTTACCAGGATACCCAACTACACTTAGTAAAATTAATACTTATTACAAATGGCAGCATTAACCATTCGCAGCAGTGTGAAGCCACAGTGCCATCGAGTAAATGCAATTACTCTCAAAGGTTAAAATATTTTCTAAAAGACCAGCCACAGTGAAAGGTATAAATATATTTAATAATAAATAATAAAATAAAAAACATAAAAATACTGAATATCTATGTACAATAAACACCAGAGTTTCAACTAATAGAAAATATAAAAAATAACACAGATGGAAAGACACAGATACAGAAAAACAATACTTTTAGCTAATCTCACTATATTTTCCTAACTGACTGAAGAATTACTGTTCCATAGTTAGGTTACTTATTAAAGCAAGGCAAATTAAGTGGATGAGTGTCTTTGTTGTCAGTTCCAAGCCAGAGTGCTGAGTGTCATCTGTCACATCTGTCACTGTTATCTAAATTCAATTTCAGTGTTGGCTACAGAATGACATCAGATCTAGTCACCTAATTATGTGATTCTCACACTATCCCTCTGACATGCAGCTAAGCTTGGGTCTAGCACTGATGTGATATAATATACACCAATATCTGGAGACTGTAAAAACAATTCCAACCCTTTCATCCTTCCTGCAGAGACTAGCCAGCCATTCTCTGGAACACCAGGGTAGCAATTAGTTGACCACTAAGGACAATTACAGCAGGATCACAGCCCAGACATTGTGTCTCTGGCTGCATTTAGATCTGTGAGATAAAATCTTTATGGCCTAAACCAAGTAATTTCATTTCTGACTATTTTTCTTAAGGTTAGCTGGGATGAGCTTAACCACTTCCCATCCAGCAACCTCTGTTAACATATACATATTTCATCGATTACAACACAGTCTGACATTCATGTATATTTCTTTTCTGTCCAGCAGGAACAGCTGTTGAGACACTTTTAACACAAGCAACTTTACAAATACATTTTTAACACAAACATCTGTACAAATCAGTTTGATATTCAAATGACATAAAACTCTTTACCAAACTCCAGCTAGTTATGCTGGCATATGTTACACCTGCTCTGTCCTACTCTCTCTGGTATAGTTGGCATTACCTCACATCATCACAACATTATTCAGAGGAAAAGAAAGAAAATGAAAAAGGTTAGTGTC